>NW_020664661.1:1220320-1225773 GCF_002925995.2 Terrapene triunguis | reverse complement strand
GGGAAGTAAATACCTTCCTGCAGCCGTCTAAACAGACCAGAGTTCCTGAACACGCGAGCGTCATGAACCTTGCCCGGCCATCCGACGTTGATGTTGGTAAAACGTCCCCTATGGTCCACCAGTGCTTGCAGCACCATTGAAAAGTAGCCCTTTCTGTTAATGTACTGGCTGGCCTGGTGGTCCGGTCCCAGGATAGGGATGTGAGTCCCATCTATAGCCCCACCGCAGTTTGGGAATCCCATCGCGGCGAAGCCATCTATGATGACCTGCGCGTTTCCCAGGGTCACTACCTTTGAGAGCAGTACCTTAACGATTGCGTTGGCTACTTGCATCACAACAACCCCCACGGTAGATTTGCCCACACCAAAGTGGTTCGCGACTGACCGGTAGCTGTCTGGCGTTGCAAGCTTCCAGAGAGCTATGGCCACTCGCTTCTGGACAGTCAGGGCTGCTCGCATCCGGGTGTCATTGCGCTTCAGGGCAGGGGACAGCAACTCACAAAGTTCGAGGAAAGTCCCCTTCCGCATGCGAAAGTTTCGCAGCCACTGGGATTCGTCCCAGACCTGCAGCACTATGCGGTCCCACCAGTCCGTGCTTGTTTCCCGGGCCCAGAATCGCCGTTCCACAATATCCACATGACCCATTGCCACCATGATGTCCTGGGCGCTGGGGCTCGTGGTTTCTGACAGCTCTGTGCTACTCTCCGACTTCAGGCCCTCACGGCGGTGCCGTAGCCTCCTCGCCCGATTTCTCTGCATCTGCCTCAGGGAAAGGTGTATGATAAGCTGCGAGGTGTTGAGAACGGCCACAACTGCAGCGATGGTCGCAGCGTGATCCATGATCGCAGTGCTGTGGCGTCCGCGCTGTCACTGACCAGAAAAGTGCGCGAACTGATTTCCCGCTGGCGCTTTCAGGGAGGGAGGGACGGCGGTAGTGACGGACGGATGACGACAGTGACCCAAAAGCACCCTCGACACATTTTTTACCCAGAAGGCATTGGCGGCTCGACCCATAATTCCAATGGGCAGCGGGGACTGCGGGAACTGTGGGATAGCTGCCCACAGTGCACCGCTTCCAATGTCAACGCTTGCCCCGTTAGTGTGGACTCACAAAGTCGAATTACTGTCCTTAGTGTGGACACACACGTTCGACTTTGCAATATCGATTCCACATATTCGATTTAAGTAAAATCGAACTACTCTCGTAGTGTAGACATACCCTAAGGTGCCACAAGTACTCCTGTTCTTACTACAGCCTATGTCGGCAAAACTTATATCGCTCAGTGATGTGAATATTCCACCCTCATCTGCAACATAAGTTACATCGACATAAGTGTTCATGTGCACACCACAATATCACATGGCTTATGCCACTCGCAGAGGCTTTTTTTTTATGTTGACGGGAGAGCTCTCTCCCATCCGCATAGAGTGTCTTCACCAGATGCGCTGCAGTGGTGCAGCATATTGGTACAGCTCCACCTCTGCAGCACTGTATGTATAGACATACCCCAAGACAATTGGCAACACTCAGATATCTACCGCAAACACATCACCAAGCTCATCCATTTCATACTCACCCATAACAATTTTATATTCAAACACTTTGTCCAAACTATGGGAACAGCCATGGGTACTAGGATGGCTCCCCAGAATGCCAACCTCTTCACTGGCCACCCAGAGGAAGAATTACTGGACAAATGGCACCACAAAACCAATTATATACCTGAAGTACATAAATATTTTTATTCTCTGGACAGACAACTTAAACTCCCTCATAGATTTCTACCACAAATTCAACAACCATCTTCCATCCATTTAAACTAGAGCACTGTCACACTAGCATCAACTTCCTGGATACCATGATCAGCTTCAGCAATGGAATCCTACAGATAGCTATATATAAGAAACCCATAGATCACCACACCTACCTTCACAGATGCAGTAACCACCCCAAACACATCAAAAAAATCTTGTCTACAGCCAGGCACTCAGATTCCACATAATATGCTCTGACGAGAACGTTAGGATATACACCTTAACGCAGGGGTTCTCAAACTGGGGGTTGGGACCTCTGAGGGGGTTGTGAGGTTATTACATGGGGGGGTCACGAGCTGTCAGTCTCCATCCCAAACCCCACTTTGCCTCCAGCCTTTATAATGGTGTTATAAATTAAAAACACTTTTTTATATATTTAAGGAGGGCGGGGTGTCGCACTCAGAGGCTTTCTATGTGAAAGGGGCCACAAGTACAAAAGTTTGAGAACCACTGCCTTAATGCATTCAAAACCACGGTCATTAAACAAGGACACTCCACCAGAGAAGTAGGAATGGGCCACTGATATACCCCCAAGAGAACCTACTTCAATACAGAAATAAAATTCCCTCTAACCGCACACCCCTAGTTGTCACTTACCAGCCCACAATGGAACCCATATGGGGTATCATTAAACAATTACAATCCATACCTGATGAGGACCACATCCTGAAAAATCTTTCCTAAACCTCCTCTTCTGGCCTTCAAACAAACCCCAGCCTCTCCAAGCTCATCATCAGAAGCAAGCTCCCTTCAGATCAGGACACATCAACTCAAAGAAGCACCGGACCCTGCCAGAACAACAGACAAAACCTGTATACGGATCTCTACTGCTACAATGATCGACCCCCATTCCCCACAACACACCTTTCAAGATCCGTAAGTTCTACACATCCATCACAACATACAATGTACCTCATCCAGTGCACTAAATGCCCAAATAACAACAATGTAGCTGAAACCAGATAATCACTATGCTCTCAAATGAACACTCAGAAAAATGATGACAAAAACACCACATCACCTGTGGCAAATGCTTTTCACAAAATGACCACTCCATATCTGACCCCTCAGTCCTCATTCTCAAAGGAAATCTGCACAACACTTTCAAAAGACGAGACTGGGAGCTTAAATTCATAACTTTGCTAGACATTAAAAATCAGGGACTGAACAGACCAGTGGTTCTCAACCTTTCCAGACAACTGTATCCCTTTTAGGAATCTGATGTGTCTTGAGTACCCCCAGTTTCACCTCATTTAAAAACTATTTGCTTACAAAATCAGACAAAGACACAAGTGTCGCAGCACACTAGTACTGAAAAATTGCTTACTTTGTCATTTTTACCATATAATTATAAAATAAATTCATTGGAATACAAGTATTGTACTTACATTTCACTGTGATACTGAGCCTGTTTTTCACTTGTAAGCCTTGTCTGAAGCCCAAGCCCTGCCGCCCAGGGCTGAAGCATGGAGCCCCAGGCAACTGCTCTGCTTGCCACCTTCTAATGCCAGCCATGCATTTGCAACCCACCTAAACCCATCCTATGACCACCCTCGGGGCTGCAAGCCCCAAATCGAGAAACACTGATCTAGATGAGTTAAGTACCCCTTGGAAGACCTCTACCTTCCCCTGGTTGAGAAACACTGGAATAGACACACTGGATTTATAGCTTATTACAACAATCTATAACCCATTAACGACCCTGGCACCACCAAGCTGCCTTTTCTTCCCTCCCATCCTTTCAGGACTGAAGGGGTGTTAATGGGCCACTTCACCTTGAATGGACCCTTGAAATATGCATTAACTACCTATTTTGTATTTAACAGTGACACTCCAGGTAGTTTCCTAACCCTGAAGAACAGTTCTGTTGTAAGCTCGAAAGCTTGTCTCTCTCGCCATAGAAACTGGTCCAAAAAAAAGTATTACTTCACCCATCTTGTCTCTCTCTAAAAAAAATCACATCATTCTGATCATCTCATTTCACCCCCACTTCAAGTGTAACATAATTTTTGTATCAGAGGGGTAGCCGTGTTAGTCTGGATCTAGACTAACAGACGTATTGTAGACATTCTCAGAAACTGCTAAATTTAGAGATGAATGCTTACCATAAGTATTAATTTCTAGCTATAGCTATTATTCACCAGAGGCTATAATTACAGGGTGTATAAAATACTAGTTTCTAGCCATAGCAGTTTAAAATACTCAAGCTTAAAAGGACACTGTCAAATTGAAATGTAATCAATAAAAAAATGATTTTAAAGTAGTTTCGGGTACTAGTCCAGCCAATTTTTGTGGTGCTATAATCATGTTTCCATTTAAAAAAAAAGTTTATTCTCCCCTGCTGCTGTATAAAAAGCGTACACAAATAACAGAAGATGACTAAAAGGTGAAATGGGTGATTCACAAACTGTTGTGAACTGCCTACCAATTCACTATAAAGCTACTGCCCTTTTCCAAATCAGTTTTTAAAGTATAACATTCAGTACTTCTAGGCCCAAGAAATGCCACAGATAAATAATGGTGACAGCTACATTGGATTTGAAGTTCTAAAGCTTTTATTAAACTTGTGTTATTAGTAACATTGTTAAATAAATTTGTAAGTTTAAAAAAACAAAGTTGTAAACTGACAGTGTCACCTTAAAAATCTATTGATAAGGTAAAAAAAACGTTAATAATGCGGTCCTTGGACCATAAAAAAATATTACAAACTCTCTCCGTTTCTGAGAAACTGATACCACTTGAAGTGCACTCTGTTGAACCATTTCCACTCTGGAAAGCATAGCTGTAGATAATTAAGAGCATACCTTGCCCAACTTTACAAGTACCAACAAATCAGGTCCAAGCATGCAACGAATCAGTTAAGTGAACATAACAAATCTGCACCCACAGGCAGAAAGTAATACATAATTTTTGGCTTTGCTAGTGACAGAAATATTTTAACTTTGATTACACCCTCCAATTTACCTTTTCCAGCATCTCCCTCTCCTTCTCCATCCCTGCTGCCTCCAGCTGCTCCTCCTCTTCCAGCATGGATGGTGTAATCAGAGCTGCTGCTGCTTGTTCACCCATCTCTGCCCCCAAGTGCCCTACAATGGCATGAAAACCATAAATAAGCTCAAAGAGCACGAGCCTGCCTGCAGCGTGAGGACAGTAGTAGATGCTCCTTTCTGCACAATGCCATGTTAACAGCAGTAAGCATCACTGGCTCAGCAATCAACTGGCATGTGCCATACAACTGGGCACAAGAGTCTCCGGCTTGTTCTCATTGGGACTGAATGGCAATTCTCTGACCCTGTACATGAGATGTTGGGGTACACTGTCAAGAAGATTCCACTCTAACCACTGCAATTATCACTATCAACCCCATCCAGACCCTTCGCAGCCATTCCCTTCCCTCAGTGTTCAACCTCCTACACCTGTATCCACACTTCTCAGCCCCACACCTCCGAACTCTTTGCCCCATACACCCACCTCCCTCCCTCCTCTCAACACCTCACACGTACCCTCTCAACCCATGTGCCCTCTTTTCCTCCTCCAGCTCCCAGTACTCCCACTGCAGTCACCCTTTCCCTCCAGCCCCCGGCACTCCCCCTCCCCCCCTACAGTCACCCTTTCCCTCCAGCCCCCGGCACTCCCCCT
>NW_020664661.1:1203134-1220220 GCF_002925995.2 Terrapene triunguis | reverse complement strand
CCCCCCCCGCACTCCCCAGTCACCCCTTCCCTCCAGCCCCGGACTCTCCTCCTTCCCCTCCTGCACCCAACCCCAGGTACATCCCCACAGCCCTGCCCTCTTCCCGCTCCGACCCGCGTCCTCCGAACCCCGCAGGCCTGGGAGGAGACCGACGCTCACCGCCGCTGCTCGGGGTGTTGCGGGCCGGCATGGCTGGCTGGCGCGAAAGCTCCCGACACCGCTCCGCTCCCCTCACAAACTCCCGCGCCAAACTTCCTACCACGCGCTACAAGTGTCGCGAGACCCACACAGCCGCCAAAACCGCGCGCTACCAAGCACAGCGAGAAGGGGCGCTCTCGCGATACAGTCCTGGTTCCCGCTAAGGAGCCAAGTCACGCACGATTACTCGCCTGTCTTTGAGCAAGTGAGGTTCAACATCCGGGCTCCGAACACGGGAGGGGTAGCTCTCCCAGCCGCCCCCCCCATTAACCCCTTCCCCGCCATCACTCCTCACGGCTGGCCAGGGCCAACGTTCCATTAATCCCTTCTGTGACATCACCCCCAGTGCCTGCCGGGGCCTCCGTCCCAGTAACTCCTTCCGCGCCAACCCCCTCCCCACCGCCTGCTGGGGCCTCCGTCCCATTAACCCCTTCTGTGCTACACACACCCCGCTGGGGGCACCTCCCCATTAATCTCTCCCACACCACCCCCACCGCCTGCCGGGTCCTCCGCCCCATTAACCACTTCCACACCACCGCCACTGCCTTCCGGGTGCTCCGTCCCCATTAACCCCTTCCATACCACCCCCACCGCCTGCCGGGTCCTCTGCCCCATTAACGTTTTCCGCATCATTACCCCCACTGTCAGCCAGAGCCACTTCCCCATTAACCCCCTCCACACCATCATCCCCACTGCCTCCCAGGTCCTCATTCCCATTAACTCCCTCCACACCATCATCCCCACTGCCTGCCGGGTGCTCCGTCCCCATTAACCCCTTCCATACCACCCCCACCACCTGCCAGGTCCTCCGCCCCATTAACCACTTCCACACCACCACCTCCACTGCCTGTCAGGGTCACTGCCCATTAACCTTTCCTGCACCACCACCCCTACTGTCAGCCAGAGCCACCGCCCTATTAACCCCTTCTACATCATCATCCCCACTGCCTCCCGGGTCCTCAGTCCCATTAACCCCCTCCACACCATCATCCGCACTGCTTGCCAGGGCTACCGCCCCATTAACCCTTTCCACACCACCATCAACCCCACTCCCTGCTGGGGCCTCGGCCCCATTAACCACTTCCGAGCCATCATTTCTCTCACTGCCCACCAGGGCCTCTGCCCCATTGATCCCTTTAGCACTACCTCCCCACTGCCCGCTAGGACCACTGCCCCATTAATCCGTTCTGCGTCAACACCCCCCAACTGCCACCTGGGGACACATCCCCATTAACCCCTTCCACACCACCACGGCCTGCTGGGGCCACCATAAGAACGGCCATACTGGGTCAGACCAAAGGTCCATCTAGCCCAGTATCCCATCTTCCGACAGTACCCAATGCCAGGTGCCCCAGAGGGAATGAATAGGTAATCATCAAATGATCCATCCCCTGTCGCCCATTCCCAGCTTCTGGCAAACAGAGGCTAAGGACACCATCCCTATCCATCCTGTCTAATAGCCATTAATGAACTTGATGAACCATTGATGACCATCGGGAAATTTAGGCTTGAAATTAGACGAAGGTTTCTAACCGTCAGAGGGGTGAAATTTTGGAACAGCCTTCCGAGGGAAACGGTGGGGGCGAAAGACCTCTCTGGCTTCAAGATTAGGCTAGATAAATTTATGGAGGGAATGTTTGATGGGATAACATGATTTTAGTCAATTAGGCAATAACGGCCATTGCTGGTAAAATGAGGGTCTGGCTAGAGAATCTTGCCTGTATGCTCGGGGTTCTGCTGATCGCCATATTTGGGGTCGGGAAGGAATTTTCCTCCAGGGTAGATTGGCAGTGGCCCTGGAGGTTTTTCGCCTTCCTCCGCAGCATAGGGCAGGGGTCGCAAGCTGGAAGATTCTCTGCAACTTGAAGTCTTTAGATCATGATCTGGAGACTTCAACAGCAGAGTTAAGGGAAAGTGGGGGGGTCAGCTTTTGTGGCCTGTATCATGCGGGAGGTCAGACTAGATGACCATATTGGTCCCTTCTGACCTTAAAGTCTATGAGTCTATGAGACCATGAATTTATCTAGTTCTTTTTTCAACCCTGTTATAGTCCTGGCTTTCACAACGTCCTCTGGCAAGGAATTCCACAGGTTGACTGTGCGTTGTGTGAAAAATACTTCCTTTTGTTTGTTTTAAACCTACCTATTAATTTCATTTGGTGACCCCTAGTTCTTGCGTTATGAGAAGGAGTAAATAACACTTCCTTATTTGCACCTCTACCCCGATATAACACAAATTCTGATATAATGCGGTAAAGCAATGCTCCGGGGTGGCGGGGCTGCGCACTCCGGCGGATCAAAGCAAGTTCGATATAACGCGGTTTCACCTATAACGCGGTAAGATTTTTTGGCTCCCGAGGACAGCGTTATATCGAGGTAGAGGTGTACTTTCTCCACACCAGTCATGATTTTATAGACCTCAGTCATATCATAGAATCATAGAATATCAGGGTTGGAAGGGACCTCAGGAGGTCATCTAGTCCAACCCCCTGCTCAAAGCAGGACCAATCCCCAACTAAATTATCCCAGCCAGAGCTTTGTCAAGCCTGATCTTAAAAACCTCTAAGGAAGGAGATTCCACCACCTCCCTAGGTAACCTATTCCAGTGCTTCACCACCCTCCTAGTGAAAAAGTTTTTCCTAATATCCAACCTAAACCTCCCTCACTGCAACTTGAGACCGTTACTCCTTGTTCTGTCATCTGCTACCACTGAGAACAGTCTAAATCCATCCTCTTTGGAACCCCCTTTCAGATAGTTGAAAGCAGCTATCAAATCCCCCCTCATTCTTCTCTTCTGCAGACTAAACAATCCCAGTTCCCTCAGCCTCTCCTCATAAGTCATGTGCTCCAGACTCCTAATCATTTTTGTTGCCCTCCGCTGGACTCTTTCCAATTTTTCCACATCCTTCTTGTAGTGTGGGGCCCAAAACTGGACAGAGTACTCCAGATGAGGCCTCACCAATGTCGAATAGTGGGGAACGATCACGTTCCCAAAATGCCATTAGCCTTGTTGGCAACAAGGGCACACTGTCGACTCATATCCAGCTTCTCATCCACTGTAACCCCTAGGTCCTTTTCTGCAGAACTGCTGCCTAGTCATTTGGTCCCTAGTCTGTAGCAGGGCATGGGATTCTTCCGTCCTAAGTGCAGGACTCTGCTCTTGTCCTTGTTGAACCTCATCAGATTTCTTTTGGCCCAATCCTCTAATATGTCTAGGTCCCTCTGTATCCTATCCCTACCCTCCAGCATATCTACCACTCCTCCCAGTTTAGTGTCATCTTCAAACTTGCTGAGGGTGCAGTCCAAGCCATCCTCCAGATCATTAATGAAGATATCGAACAAAACCGGCCCCAGGACTGATCCTTGGGGCACTTCGCTTGATACCGGCTGCCAACTAGACATGGAGCCATTGATCCCTACCCGTTGAGCCTGATGATCTAGCCAGCTTTCTATAGTCCATTCATCCAGCCCATACTTCTTTAACTTGCTGGCAAGAATACTGTGGGAGACCGTATCAAAAGCTTTGCTAAAGTCAAGGAATAACACGTCCACTGCTTTCCCCTCATCCACAGAGCCAGTTATTTCGTCATAGAAGGCAATTAGGATAGTCAGGCATGATTTGCTCTTGGTGAATCCATGCTGACTGTTTCTGATCACTTTCCTCTCCTCTAAGTGCTTCAGAATTGATTCCTTGAGGACCTGCTCCATGATTTTTCCAGGGACTGAGGTGAGGCTGATTGGCCTGTAGTTCCCCATATCCTCCTTCTTCCCTCTTATTTAAGATGGACACTATATTAGCCTTTTTCCAGTCATCCAGGACCTCCCCAGGGTCATGAGTTTTCAAAGATAATGGCCAATGGCTCTGCAATCACATCCGCCAATTCCTTTAGCACCCTCGGATGCATATCCTACCTTAGTCATCTTTTTTCCAAGGTAAAGAGTCCCAGTCTTATTAATCTCTCCTCATATGGAAGCCGTTCCATACGAGGAGAGATTTTTGTTGCCTTTTCCAATTCTGTACCTTTTCCAATTCCAATATATATTTTTGGGATGGGGCAACCACATCTGGACGTAATATTCAAGATGTGGACATACCATGGATTTATATAAGGGCAACATGATATTTTCTGTCTTATTATCTATCCCTTTCTTAATTGTGGCGACAAAAGAGGAAAGGAGACAGAAAGCCAGGTCGTGGTAGCCAAAAAGCCTAAAAGCCTCAAAAGCCTCCCAGGGAATTTTCCCTGGGGTTTTTATTCTTTCTACTTCCCTGCTTACAACACTTCTAAGTGGTTAAATTCTTGCGCATAGGAGGAGTGTACAGTGTACAACAACATAAGATAACAAACCCATATCTTGTGCACGTGAAAGCAAGCTGCGAGGGTGATGATCAAGTCAGCCAATAAGTTTCCTAATCACAGACGCTGGGGTGAAGGCCACTCCTGCCTCGTAGCCGCAGACACAGTGTGCCGCACCTGTGGGCTGATGATTCGGGAGCTATGCGTCCCTACATCCCCCCCTTTTCTATTTTATATGCGGTGTTTAGACGGAGCACCCTCGCAGGGTTGCATGCACAATGCCATCAGACTGGGTATACACTGAACAAAGCAGCAAAGTAAAACGCCAAGGACCAAGACTAAAACCCCATACTGTAAGAGGATTTTTATCCACCCTGAGGGTAGCCATGACCAGATGTAATCCCACCAAGGAGGGGAAACGTCCTGGCGGATGGCTTGAGCATAACGCTTCAGCATATCAATCTGCTGTTGTATGCGGTTACCATTATCAGTAAAATTGAAACAACACATTTCCTTTACAGTCTCACACCCCAGATGTTGCTGCAGGCGCTGTTCCATCTGGGATTCGCCTTGGCAGCCAGGGGCCAACAAAAAACCTCCCAATACACACAAAATAAGGAGTGAGTTAGCATTAAGGCAAGCCAACAATGTCACAAGGTAATTTTCCGCGGTAGGTTCCAGCTGCTGCTGCGCTCGCAACTGCTCGGCCTGCAACGAGAGGGCTTTAACCTGTCCCCAGGTCATGCTCTGCGGGGGCTCCCGCGGGGGCCGCTGGCGAGGACGCTCGGGATCCTGTAGATGTAGGTTGAACTGCGGAATGGGGTTCGACAGTCCCTGGTGCCAGGCCATCGCCATGCCACGGGCGGACGTTACGCGCCGGGACCCACAACGGACCTGTAGGAAGAGAAACGGCAGCATGCCCCCGTCCCCACGTTATAAGGGGCGCTGGGCCATGCCACTGAGGATCCGGGGCCTTGCGATATTTGACAAGGGGGCGGGGCAAGGCCTGGTGGCTGCGAAAATGACGTTCTGCCGCAGAGTAATTGTCAGTCAAATTCAAATAATTCAGGGTAAAGAGCACTGCAGCCAGCCATTCCTGGCGGGGAGGAAGGCCTACTGGAATCCCCCCTTTTTGTTTTTTGGCGGGCCAGGGCCTGTTTGAGCGCACGGTTGGCCCGTTCCACAATGGCCTGGCCTGTGGGGTTATACGGGATACCAAACGTGTGGACAACGTCCCACGTGGTACAAAAGGAGACAAAGGCCGAGCTACAGTAGGTGTGGCCATTGTCGGTCTTAAGATGGGACGGGTGACCCATGATCGCCATGGCGCGAATCATGTGATTAATGGCATGACGAGAGGCCTCACCCTTCTGGGGGGTGACCCACACATAATGGGAAAAGGTATCTACACACACGTGAAGATACTGCCAGGGGGCAAAAGGAGGAAAGTGTGTAACATCCATTTGCCAAAGCTAATTGGCCGAAGTGCCGCGAGGATTAATCCCCACCTCCGGGCTATTGGAGAGAGAAGCGCAAAGGTCACACTGGCGAACAATGGCCTGCGCCTGATGCAATGGAAGAGTGAACTGCTTGGCAAGGGCCTTGGCGGACTGATGGAAGAAGGCGTGGCTTTCGATTGGGGAGGAAAAAATCGAGGCCACTGATTTGACCGCCTGGTCGGCCACCGCGTTACCCTCTGTCAATAAGCCCGGTAGTGTGGTGTGACTGCAAATATGTGCCACAAACAGTGGGCTAGAGCGGGAGGAAAGGAGCTGTTGCAGGGTGAGAAAAAGGGCCAACAGATTGTCATCACAGGAGGGCGACACATAGGAACCTGGAAGAGACTTAAGAACATTAGTAACATAAAGACTATCAGTAATAAGATTAAAAGGGTCATCCTGGAAGCATCGGCAGGCCAGGATGACAGCGGCCAATTCTGCGCGCTGGGGGGAACACTGAGGCAGGGTAAAGCGGACTTGCCAAGTGCCCTGCTCCTGCCAGCTGACCGCACCCCGCGTTGGGCCGCCGTCTGTGAAGAGGGTAAGTGCATCCTCAATGGGGACGGTTGACAAAGACGGCCAGAGGTGAAGGTAACGTTGTTGCAGGAGCGAGAGACGGGGGTCAGGGGGAATGTGATATTTAATTTCCCCGACATAGTCGGCAAGAGACAACTGGAGGGTGGCACTGCAAGAGACAGCGCGTTCCCAGTCTTTAGCCGGGATGGGGACAATAATGGCAGCGGGGTCGCAACCCAAGAGGGTGCGGGATCGTTCTCGCACTTTAAAAATCAGCTCGGCGGCCTGTTGAGGGAGTGTCTGAATAGTATGCGGAGGGGAGTGGGTCAAATAAATCCATTCAATTAGACGAAGACGCGCTGCCGCCCCCTCCTGGGCGAGGACAGCTGTCGGTTGTAAAAGTGTGGGAAGCAAAATGGCAAAAAGGGGCTGTTCCCTTTCTCGGCGGTCGACCCACACTTGGGCCAGGGTCCGGTTAATGAGGGTGACCGCTTGGCGCTGTTCCTGGGAAACGGGAATAACATCCCCGGGGAGGCGGCCCTGCCAAAGGCCAGAAAAAAGAGGGGACAGCATGGAGGTAGTCAGAGGGCAAAAAGGGCGGATCCAATTGAGGGACCCTAACAACTGTTGGAGCTGTACAAACGTAAGAGGGTCGGGCAGCACCAGCTCGGGACAAACTGGGCGGGCATATGACTGGAGCATAGGGTGACCAAGATACAAAAAGGGTGGCTGGCGCTGGACTTTGTCCGGTGCTATAACCAGGCCACACGCCGCAAGCTGGTGGCGCAGTTCGTCCAGCCAGTCATCAGGAAGGATGGGGTGAGCCACCAGGATGTCGTCCATATAGTGATAGATTAAAGCATCCGGGTGTGCTGCGCGGAAGGGCCGTAAGGCCTGCGCAACAAAATGCTGACACAAGGTGGGGCTGTTCAACATGCCTTGAGGGAGCACATTCCACTGATAGCGTGGAGTGGGCTGGGAATGATTTAAGACCGGAACGGTAAAGGCAAAACGCGCTCGGTCCTCAGGATGCAGGGGGATGGTAAAAAAACAATCTTTTAAATCTATTACAAATAACCGGTAATCACAGGGGATAAGGTTGGGATTGGGGGTACCACACTGCAGGGGACCCATAGGCTGTATAATTTTATTAATGGCGCTAAAATCCTGCAGAAGGCGCCACTTGCCAGATTTCTTTTTAATTACAAACACGGGGGTATTAAAGGGGCTAGTGGACTCCTCCAAATGCCCTGCCCGTAGCTGGTCATTGACCAAGTGCTGGAGGGCCTCCAGCTTTTCCAGAGGAAGCGGCCACTGCGCAACCCATACGGGCTCGTCAGTGAGCCAACGGAGGGGGAGGGCCGTACGCCTAATCATCAATATGGATGGTGGCAGTGAACTGTGTTAATAAATCACGGCCCCACAGGTTGAGGTGGACGGGGAGAATAATAGGCTGGATACGGGCGCGGCGGGTGCCCTGGGGCGCCCTAACCTCCAACCATCGGGCACTTTGTTGCGAGTCCTGCGCCCCGCCCACACCCCAAACAGCCGGAGCCTGCTCCGTGGGCCAATGGGCGGGCCACTGCGCGGCGGCGATGACGGTGACGTCTGCCCCAGAGTCGATAACACCCTCGAACGGCTGATCGTTGAGGCAATAAATGCGTTTGGGTTGGGGTGATCCAATATCTTTAACAACCGCTGCCACTTGCGGGTTAACAGTGCGCTGGCCGGTGGACCCGAAGCCTCCGGTTCGGGGAACGTTTCTTCCCCCTGCCGGAAGGGAGTAGGGCACAAGTATGAGTTGCGCCCAGGCATCTCCCTGAAACAGCTGTTTCGGGAGATGACTCCACAGTTGAACATGGATAACTCCACCATAGTCCGAATCCACCACCCCAGGCACCAGAAACAGGCCCTGCTTGCTGGCGGACGAGCGGGGTAGGACAAGGCCCACCATGCCCTCCGGCAGCGGGCCCTGGATCTGGGACGGCATGAGGAGGACCTCCCCGGGAAGAGTTATATCCATATTTTCCTGATTGACAAGGTCAATCCCCGCACTGCCCCTTGTGGCGGCGGGGACGTCGTGCACGGAGAGGGGCGCGGCCTTGGGCCTCGGGCTGGTTGCAGGCCCGACTACTAGTTTCCCGGGCGGTTATCTTGGCTGGCAGCCAAGACCCGGTTGTCACCCCCGGCTGAGCGACACTGCGCAGCCCAATGGTAGCCCTTTTTGCATTTTGGACACAGCGTGCGGGGCCTCTGGTCTGTTCGGGGCTTGTTTTTGTTTTTACATGCCCCCCCCCCAGGGGCCCGGCACTCCCGCCGAAAATGCCCGGGCTTTTGGCAGTTAAAGCAGTTCCCCTGAGGCTTCTGCCCCTTGTGCAGGGCAGCTGCCAGTAGGGCCATTTGATGGGTTTGAGTGCCCACGTCAGCACACGCCTGCAGCAATTCTGCCAGGGTATACCCCAGGCGCCCGACTACTGCCTGCATGGCACAGCGGCAATCTGCATTGGCATTTTCGTAAGCCAATTTTTGCATTAGCTCATTCTGGGCCTCCGGGTTATCAATCTGCCTCTGGACTGCCTCTTGGAGGCGGTCAATAAACTGGTGGAACGGTTCGGCGGCACCTTGCCGAGTAACCGCAAAGGACTTAGAGGACTCGCCCGCAGCGGGGACCCAGCGAAACGCCCAACGGACACACTGGCCAATGATGGGATAAGCTGCCCGGGGCGTGCCCACCGCCTGCTCGGGGATGCCCGAAAACTGCCCCGCGCCATATAACTGCTCAGCGAGATAAGCCCCCCCACCTTGTGCTGCCACCGCAAGTGCCTCTCGCTGGTACTCGCTATCCCACACAACGTATTGCGCGGGAGACAGCACCATGCGACACATGTCTTTCCAATCTTGGTGGAGCAAGAAATAACCGTTTGACACACCTTCCAAGATCCCCAGGGTGAAAGTGGACCGCACCCCGGTCTCACGAACCGCCTTGCGGAGCTCGCGCAGAACCGAGTAGGGGAGAGCCTCCCAGTCCACGATCTGCCCCCCGTTACCATTATCCCGCCAAGAGACGGGGAACGCCTCGAACCCACAGCTGGATTCCTCGTCGGTCAAGAGACCGGCCTCGCGCGCTCGCCGCACCGCCGCGGCGACAGCGCCCCCCCGCCCGACCGGTGGGCAGGGGGGCGCCGCTGCGGGCGGCGGTGCAGGGAGGGTCAGCTGCGGGTAGGAGGGGGGCGGCCCATCACCTGGGGGCAAAAGGGAGACCGGCTTGGGACCGTCGGGGCCGACCCCCTCCAGCGCCTCCTTGCAACGCTGCCAGAGCAGCAGGTGCTGGACCGGGGCACGGGGCTCACTATACAAGGTGGTCCCAATCCGTATCCAGTCAAGAAGCCGTAACGACCCGCAGTCCGGATACCAGGGGCACTGGCGATCTATCTCCCTTAGAAGGTCCTCAATATGAGCGACCGAGACAACGACACATGAACGCTGCCGTATAATCTTTTGTAACTCTCTTGCGTGCTCCTTCTGGGCACTGGAAAGTCTCCCCCCCCCTACTCACGAATCAGGGGCGGCAAACGGCCGCGGCAGTGCACTTGGCGTATCCAGCCGGTGAGCAGGGGGTTATCACGTCGGGGTCACCAGATGTGGCGACGAAAGAGGAAAGGAGACAGAAAGCCAGGTCGTGGTAGCCAAAAAGCCTAAAAGCCTCAAAAGCCTCCCAGGGAATTTTCCCTGGGGTTTTTATTCTTTCTACTTCCCTGCTTACAACACTTCTAAGTGGTTAAATTCTTGCGCATAGGAGGAGTGTACAGTGTACAACAACATAAGATAACAAACCCATATCTTGTGCACGTGAAAACAAGCTGCGAGGGTGATGATCAAGTCAGCCAATAAGTTTCCTAATCACAGACGCTGGGGTGAAGGCCACTCCTGCCTCGTAGCCACAGACACAGTGTGCCGCACCTGTGGGCTGACGATTCGGGAGCTATGCGTCCCTACACTTAATGATTCCCAACATTCTGTTCACTTTTTTGACTGCCTCTGCACACTGAGTGGATGTTTTCAGAGAACTATCCACAATGACGCCAAGATTGCTTTCTTGATTGGTAACAGCTAATTAAATCCCATCATTATATATGGATAGTTGAGATTATGTTTTCCAATGTGCATTACTTTGCATTTATCAACATTGAATTTCATATGCCATTTTGTTGCTTAGTCACCCAGTTTTGTGAGATCCTTTTGTAGCTTTTCGCAGTCTGCCTGGGACTTAACTATTTTGAGTAGTTTTGTACCATCTGCAAATTTTGCCACCTCACTGTTTACCCCTTTTTCCAAATCGTTTATGAATATGTTGAATAGAACTGGTTCCAGTACAGACCCCTGGGGGACACCACTATTTTCCTCTCTCCATTCTGAAAACTGACCATTGATTATTACCCTTTGTTTCCTATCTTTTATCCAGTTACCAATGCATGTGAGGATCTTCCCTCTTATCTCATGACAGCTTACTTTGCTTAAGAGCCTGTGGTAAGGGACCTTGTCAAAGGCTTTTTGAAAATCTAAGTACACTATATCCACTGGATCCCCCTTGTACATGCTTGTTAACCCCCTCAAAAATTCTGGTAGGTTGATGAGGCATGATTTCATTCTACAAAAACCATGTTGACTCTTCCCCAACAAATTATGTTCATCTATGTGTAACTTTAGTGCCCTCGTGGCCAAGATGGAATCTCAGTATTCACAGCCCCATGCAGCTCTGGGCAGCAGTGATACTGCGTCCAGCTCCGGCCTGTCCTTCTCGGGCGATTCCTCCCTGGCACAGTGCTCCTCCTGGCTCCTGTCCTGGGGTGTCCCCGATCGACCGCCCTGTCCTTCCCATGCTTCAGGAAGGTTCTCTGCTGCTTCACTTTGCGAGGGCCTGCTTGCTGCAGCCCTCCTCTCTCTGGGGCTCCAGAGCCACAGCCTGGAGTTTCCCTCCTTTCTCTCACTACTCCCCCTCCCCCCTTTGGAAAAAGATTTAAAGGGGCCATGATCTCTAAACCCCAAAGGGATTACACTCTCCCCCGCCCAACAGAAATAATCCTTGATGTCCCCATCAAGGTGGGCAACTCTACACCATGGATCCCCAGCAGGAGACCCAGGGCCCCCATTCGTCAGGAGCATTCCCATCATCCATCCCACAGGACAGGTTTCCCATGAGGCAACTCGCCTCCTGTGGCACCCCAGAGATCTGTAGGTCACTGGGTTCCCCTAAGTGATCATACATCAGCACACACCTGGGCTTCCCTTCCCTAGAGGAACATCTAGGCTGGCTGTCAGGTATTGGCTGAGGTGACATCACTGAATATGGAGGCAAGATGATGGGTCCTTGAGACACAAATTCGAGGGCATCTGGGTTTAAAGTGGCTGTTTGTCGTACAGGATTCTCTGCCTGCACTGAACCTTCCTCATCATGTTCTTGTGGGGGTCTCCACAGCTTTGGACAGTGGGGCCTCGGGAGTGCTCAGTGTGGGTTCTTCCCCTTCACCATCTCTTTGTGCGACAAGAGGATCCATTAGGGTTGGGGCATTCCAAACTGGATGATTGCCAAACCCCATTTCTTCCTCACTCTCCGAGGAGCTGGGCGTTTGCAGAGGACAGGTATATTTCTGTTGTTGGGACTGTGTTGGGATATGTTACAAACTACTGTTAGTAGTTCTGCAATTTCACATATGAGTTCCTTCAGAACTCTTGGGTGTACTGAATACCATCTGGTCCTGGTGACATATTACTGTTTAGTTTGTCAATTTGCTCCAAAACCTCCTCTAATGATACCTCAGTTTGGGACAGTTCCTCAGATTTGTCACCTAAAAAGGATGGCTCAGGTTTGGGAATCTCCCTCACATCCTCAGCCATGAAGACCAATGCAAAGAATTCATTTAGTTTCTCTGCAATGGCCTTATCATCCTTGAGTGCTCCTTTAGCATCTCGATTGTCCAGTGGCCCCACTGTTTTTTTTAGCAGGCTTCCTGCTTCTCATCTACTTAAATTTTTTTTTGCAATTACTTTTTGAGTCTTTGGCTAGCTGTTCTTCAAATTTTGGGGGGGGGGGGGCTTCCTAATTATATTTTTACATGTCATTTCCCAGAGTTTATGCTTCTTTCTATTTTCCTCACTAGGTTTTAACTTCCACCTTTTAAAGGATGCCTTCTTGCCTCTTACTGCTTCTTTTACTTTGTTGTTTAGCCATGGTGGCACTTTTTGGGTTCTCTTACTATGTTTTTTAATTTGGGGTATACATTTAAGTTGAGCATCTATTATGGTGTCTTTAAAAAGTTTCCATGCAGCTTGCAGGGATTTCACTTTTGGCACTGTACCTTTTAATTTCTGTTTAACTAACTTCCTCATTTTTGTGAAGTCCCTCTTTCTAAAATTAAATGCTACAGTGTTGGGCTGCTGTGGTTTTTTCCCCGCCACAGGGATGTTACATTTAATTGTATTGTGGTCACTATTACCAAGCAGTCCAACTATATTCACTTCTTGGACCAGATCCTGAGCTCCATTTAGGACTAAATCAAGAATTGCCTCTTCTCTTGTGGGTTCCAGGACTAGCTGCTCCAAGAAGCAGTCATTTAAGGTGTCAAGAAACTTTATCTCTGAATCCTTTCCTGAGGTGACATGTACCCAGTCAATATGGGGATAGTTGAAATCAGGGCCGTCCTTACCCATACGCAAAATATGCAGCTGCGTAGGGCACCAGGAAATTTGGGGCACCAGCCCCTGCTCCACCTCTTCCCCAGGGCCCCCACCCTTGCCCCTTCCCCACCCCCACTCCCCTGAGGAGTGCAGCAGGGCCAGGCCAGCACTCACCGGCAGCGGGAGTGCAGCAACCTGGCCCTAGCCGCGCTGCTGATGAGTGCTGTGGGGTGGTTCCCCCTGCCCCCAAGCCAACCCCCCCCCCCCACGGAGGGCCAGAGCTCCGCCCCCCCGATCCTCCCCCACAGAGGCCTGGGACTCGGCTCCCCCCCCCCCCGCGGAGTCCTGGGGCCAGCCCCCCCCCGCTCCTCCCCTGTGGATGCTTGCCCCCCCACCCCGTGGGGAGGCTGCATAGGGCCCCAGAACAGCTAGGGACAGCCCTGGTTGAAATCCCCCATTATTATTGAGATTTTTATTTTTATGAAGCCTATGAAGCTTCTAATCTCCCTGAGCATTTCACAGTCACTATCGCCATCCTGGTCAGTTGGTCAGTAATATATCCCTACTGCTATATTCTTATTATTAGAGCATGGAATTTCTATCCATAGAGATTCTGTGGTACAGTTTGGTTCATTCTATACTTTCTTTTACATATAGTGCCACTCCCCCACCACCGCCCCATTAATTCCTTTTGCGCCACTCCCCCACACTCCCTGCCGGGGCAACAGCCCCATTAACCACTTCCACGCCCCCCCCCCACTTCCTGCTGGGACCATCATCCCATTCACTCTTTCCACGCCACCCCCCCAATATCCCCTGGGCCACCACCCCATTAAGCACTTCTGCCCCATGACACGCCACCACTTCCACACCACCACTGCCTGCCGGGGCCACCACCACATTAACTCCTTCCGTGCCCCCCCCGGTGCACCGCCCCATTACCCCTTTCCACACCATCACTCCCACTGCCTACCAGTGCCACTGCCCCATTTACCCCTTCCATGCCACACCCCCGCCCTGCTGGCTGGGGGCACCTCCCAATTAACCCCTTCCGTGCCACCCCCCACCTGCCGGGGCCACCACCCCATTAACCCCTTCCACAACATCACCCTCCCCACTGCCCACCCTGGGCCTCCGTCCCATTAACCGCTTCCACACCACCACCCCACACTGCATACCGGGGCCACCGCTGCATTAATCCCTTCCGTGCCATCATCCCCCACTGCCTGCCGGGGCCATTACTCCATTTACCCCCAATAGGGCCATGGTCCCCACTCGGGCCATCACCCCCACTCGGGCCATGGCCCCATTAACTCTTTCTGCGCCATCCCCTCCACTGCCCAATGAGGCCACTGCTCCATTAAGCCCTTCCACAGCATCATCCCCCCACAGCCCGCTGGAGCCACTGCCCCATTAACCACTTTTGCCCCAACACCCCCACTGCCTGCCAGCCCCCCTCCACTGCCTGCCAGCACCACCACCCCATTAACTCTTTCAGCGCCACTCCCCCACCACTGCCCACTGGTGCCATCTCCCCACTAACCCTTTCTGTGCCATCTCACCAGTGCCCGCTGGGGCCACTGTCCTATTAACCCCTTCCACAACACCACTGCCCGCTGGGGCTTCTGCACCATAACCACTTCCCAGCCATCAACCCCCCCCCGCCACTGCCCGCTTGGGCCTGCACCCCATTAACCTCCTCTGCGCTCCCCTCCCCCACTGCCCTGCAGGGCCACCGCCCCATTAACCCCTTCCATGCTACCAACCCCCACTGCCCGCTAGGGCACCGTCTCCTTAAGCCCTTCTGGGCCAGCACCCCACCATTGCCTGCCAGTGGCACCTCCCCATTAACCCCTTCCACCCAACCACCCCCCACTGCTTGCCTAGGCCACTGCCCCATTAACCAATGCCACCCCATCACCACCACTGCCCACCAGCGCCACTGCCTCATTAACTCTTTTTGTGCCACCCCCCGACTGCCTGCCAGGGCCATCTCCCCATTAACCCTTTCTGCGCCACCCTCCATCCCCACTTGGACTGAGGCCACCACCCCATTAACCCCTTCCACACCACCAACCCCCACTGCCTGCCAGGGCATGGCCCGCTTAAGCCCTTCTGGGCCAGCACCCTCCCACTATCCCCCATTAACCCTTCCACCCCATCCCCCCAACTGCTCACCAAGGCCATTGCTCCATTAACCCCTTCCATGCCACTCCCCACTGCCTGTCAGAATCATCACCCCATTAACCCCTTCTGCCCCATCCCCTCCCTAAACTGCCTTCCGGGACCACCGCACCACTAACCCCTTTTGCACCACCCCCGTGGCACTCTGTGCCTCAAAACAGTACACTGGAATCCCCATATTCACCAGTCTCATATGATTATGCTTTGTTTAATACAAAGCATGCCATGTAAGATATCATAGGAAAAGTTATGATCTGCTGAAACCCATTGTTCTGCTCAAGTGTGTTTAGCAGTAATATGTATAGTTATGAGATTGTGCTCTATGGTTGTTACTGAAATATGCTGTAAGTTTGTTAATGGCATGCAAAGGATTCCTGCTCTGGTGGGTGTGGACCACTCATCAATCAGCTATGTGACTCAACTATGCAAGCACCACACAATGGGATTGGGAACTGTGACGTGGGGGCTGCTTGTTCACTGCAAAGCCAACCAGGACATGCCTGGGCTAGTGTGTGCCAGGCACATGGGCCAAGGGTATAAAATAAGGAACAGTTGCAGCATGATGGGGGCCTTTCTCCTCCACCACCTATGCTGGAAACAACTGTGACGCCAAGAAGATGAAGATCATCGGAGGAGACTGGCCCAGGCTTCAAGGGGGAAGTCCCTTCATTCATACAATAATGACAACACACTGATTACAGCATTTTATTACCACTGCATTCAGAAGTGATTTGTAACCCAACACCAGGCAAAGCTGATTACTTTGAGCAACACTGCTCTATCTGCTGGATATCTAAGCAGAGTAGGTGTATTTATGTAAAAACAGTTTGTTCCTGAATTCTCTCCCCCTCACACACACCCCAGCTAGCTGTCAGGGGAGAATTCATTCAGAGCCCGCTTACACCTAAAACAGCATATTTTGCTTGAAGTGCTTGGGAATTCTCAGCTCAGTTACAAAGGCATGTGTGTGTCCTCTCCACATGGAGGGAGGGGCAGACTGGGTTATAAATTTACACCGGTCAGGCAAGATGGTACAGCTCTGGGGTCCTAGGCTGGGAAGCTGTGGGGGGGGGGGGGGAATTGGCTGGAGTCTCTCCATTGTTGGAGAATGTGTGGCTGGGAGAAGCATACATGTAACTCAGCTGGGTGTGTCCCTGCCTATGGATGGCTGTGTAAGTGCAGGACCTGGAGACGTTTGTAGTTTGTCACAGCATCACAGTGTGAGAGGGAGCCCTGGTTGGTAAAACAGAGGACTCAGCAGTACCCCAGTTCCAGGTTGCACCCCAGGGAACTTGTCACAGTGGAACAGCGAGCAGGGTGAAATGCACAGCTTGTTGTTCTGAGGGAGATTTGCACTTCATACACTGGTGTAGAGATTTTAAGTGAGATTTTAAGAGTGGTGGCTGAGAACAGTCAAAGAGAAGGTTACCGGTTTGTTATTTTCTGTTTGCTTATTTCAGGAAATGGAAATGGGGACAGAAAAGTAGCAAGATGAATGAAAGCAGTGAAGCAATTGCGAAGCTTGAGCTGTTCAGACTGCAGGCAGCAGAAAAAGAGAGAGACTATGAGCACCAGTTGAGACTGAAAGAACTGGAGGTAAAGGAGAAGGAAGTAGAAGCCAAAGCCCAGAATCAAGCCAAAGAGGCTGCGGAGATAGCACACCAGAGGAGTGTAACCCTTCTGCCCATCTAAGTTGGCAGCAACAAGGGCCGGGTTC
>NW_020664661.1:1196492-1203124 GCF_002925995.2 Terrapene triunguis | reverse complement strand
GCAAACAGCTCCGCTCGCCGTTCCTTGGGCCACTCCAACCGGCCCCGCAAGGCTCCACGCCGCTCGCTGCTCCTCCAGTCATCCCCACAAATTGCTCCGCCAGCTGCTGAGCAATATAGCTTCAGGCTCCCCCACTAGTTAACATAGCCTCAGTGATCTCAGCTCTTAATAACATCAGCTCTTTTGTGATTTCAGCTCTTAGCGATTTCAGCTCATAGCATAGTAGGGGAGCCCCAGTGCTGGTGCACCATTGGCCCAAAGTGAATTCAGCTCAGTAGCCTGTAACTAGACTCCTAAGGGAATCAAAGTTAGCTCTGACATTCCACAGTGGAGAGAGGAGGTGGTGCAATTGGTGTTTCGGACCCTCAGAGGGGGCCCATACCATCAGGTACAAATACCTATCCCCATCCTCTCTCAATTCACTGGGTTTTGTAACCCATGCCCCTTGTCAAGCAAGTGCTACTTAGGTAATGGTGAAGGACTCACTCAGTCCTTCTGTCATACAACAGTTCCACTGGCCTTGATTCACAGAATCAGGGTAACAAAACTTTATTCTTCCTGCCCCAATAATAGAGAAACTGGGGATCCCACACCAGCCAAAGTAACCACTTTCAGTTGCTGTGTTTCCTGCCAGGCGAGTGGGTGTGCCTATGCAAACAAGATCAGCCCCTGGAGTTCTTCTCCACACTCGCCATAATTCACCACCAGATGTCAGGGTAGAGCTCATCCTGACTCTGCTTACAGGAGTATGGAACTGAAATGACAAGAAACTGAAGAAAGAGAGAGAGAGAGTGAAAGCACTCATTGGACTTGCTAGAAAAGCAGAACCAGAAACCCTCGCTGCCACCACCACCACTAATTCCCACCTCTCCAAAAATCCACAAATGGGAACAATTGTGTCCTGCATATGCCAAGATCAGTGATGTTGCAGATTATTTCACTACCTTTGAGAGGCTGTGTGTGATTCACCAGATTCCTGATGACAAGAAAATCCCCACTTTGGTTGCCAAGTTAACTGGTAAATCTCTGGATATATTCAATGAAATGCCAATTGAGGATGCTTAAGATTATTGTAAATTCAAATAAATGGTTTTGAAGCAATTTCAGATTACCCTGAAACATATAGAGTAAAATTTAGAAATTTTAAGGGGGCGCTGACATGAGTAACAGGGAATATGTAAACAAGATGAAAGATTTGATGGGAAAGTTGGTGAGGGGAAAAGGGGTTATAAGCTTTGAAGGACTATTTGACCTGGTTGCTCAGGAACATTTCCTAAGCATATGTAAAGATGATGTGAAACAGTGTCTATGGGACAAAAATGTGAAAACTGTGGATGAGATGGCTTCTCTAGATGATGCCATTGAGCACATATAGGCATCTATTGTGCATAAACCACATAAAGGGAGGTTTAAACCTAGTGGGAAGCAGGATTCTGTTTTACTCCTTCGAGAAAGAGGGTGGCTGGGAGTCTGGACACTCACCTCCCCCAAACTGTTCCTCTCTACTCCCTGTCCCAAATCTCCTGTGAAAACAGAAGAGCCCAAAAGGTGCTATCATTGTAATTCCACTGATCACCTGAGGAATAGCTGCTCTGTACTAGGAGGAAGCAGGCAACCAATAGCTCATGACAATTCTACTGTCCTCAACACAGAAAACTCCCAGGCGATTGAAACATATCCTATTGGTTTTGTAGGATTAGCCTAGGGTGACCAGACAGCAAATGTGAAAAATCGGGACAGGGGGTGGGAGGTAATAGGAGCCTCTATAAGAAAAAAAAACAAAAATCAGGACTGTCCCTATAAAATCGGGACATCTGGTCACCCTAGATTAGCCTCTGCAGAGTCAGAGAGGAAACACATAAAGGCTGTCAGGATTAATGGCAGGGAATACTTTGGGTGGGAACATGCAGGTGCAGAGATTTCTGTGGTCAAGTGGAGTATAATTCAGGAAGGTGACATACTGCCAGGACAGATGGCAGAGCTTTTATTAGAAGGAGGTTACAGGATTCATGTGCCTTTGGCGAAAACACACATAGAAGTTTGGGGGGTTAGAAAGTTTATTGACAGCAGGTGTGGTGGACGATAATCCCATTTTCATACTAATTGACAATGATTTTTTCTGTGTAGCTCAGGCTGTTAAGGTGTTGGCCTGCAGCAAGAAGGAGCATTCTGCTGGGACCCCAGAGGGAAAGGTTAAAGTCCCAGGAACTTCTGAAGCAATGGGAGAGAGTCTTCTTGATTCCTATGCATGAGGGGGAAGCAGCGTGCTTCCAGGTGTGAGGGTGGTTGAGACCAGCTCCTGCACTGTAGCTGAAGGCAACAGCACCTCAGGAAGGGAGGAGGGTATAGTGCCTGTCAGTGAGACAACTGTCCAGGCTGTTAGCTGTGAGCCCTTCACAGCTGAACAGGGGACAGACCCTACTCTAGAGAACATACAGGTCCAGAGGAGGAAACGGGGGAAGGAATAGTGGGAGTACAGGAATGTCTCCACAATGATCACATGGGAGAGGATGCCCAGGACAGAATGGCTGATTCAGCATCTGTGCACCCAGGCACTCAGCCTGTGACTCTGGTTTTGAAAGGAAACTGTGTAACTTATCTCCTGGAGGGGAGCAGTCACACAGTTGACCTCTTGGGAACAGAGAAAGGGGTGACGGAGGATACCCCAATCCAGGTCCGAGTTTTTCAGTACGCTAGTCCTGATAAGCTTTTGGAAAGTAACTGGGTCTCTTTAAATCAAGATGCAACCCTAATGCCTGTGATAACAGAGGGAAAGCTGCTGGGAAAAGGTGCATTTGATCAAAGAGTAGCCACTATTAGCTCAGAGCACAAATCATAACCCTTTAGGAAAAGGGGGTGGGGAAGGTCCGAGTGCTGGGAGTGGGAATCACAGGGTAACCCCAAGTAGAGAGATGGATTTTTGGCACATGTACAGTCCGGTGGTTGGGAGACAGCTCCGCCCCCACTGCCTGCCAGGGCCACCATCCCATTAACCACTTCTCCCTATCACCCCTGCTGCCTGCTTGGGTCACCTTCCCATTAACCTCTTTCGCCCCATCCTCCCCCCACTGCCTGCAGGGGCCATTGCCCCATTAACTCCTTCCACGCCATCACCACACCATTAAGCCCTTTTGTCCCATCTCCCGGCCCACCCCCTGGGTCCACCACCCCATTAACCCCCTCTGCACAGTCACACCCCCCTGCTCACCAGGGTCATCAAACCATTAACCCCTTCCACCTTGCAGCTACCACCCCACTCTGACCCACCAGTTGCCTCCATACCATTAACCTCTTCTGTAGCAAAAACAGGCAAACATACACTAGAACAAGCAAGGGAATTTGCAGAGCCATAAAGACTTGGGCAATAGATTATGACTCAGAATTTCTCAAGAACATTATTCCTTGCGTCAGCAAGGCCCCAATCCTGCATGTACCTTATAGCAAGGTTGGGGCATGACTCCAAAAATCCCTCTTTATACTAGGCAAAGGCCCAGCACAAGGAGCCATGCTAGCTCTATGTTGGGAACAAACAGCCATTACATTAATAGGGCTGGAAGGGACTTGTGCACTGACACACGGTGCAATACAGCTAGACCATCCCTGATCGCTGTTTGTGCCCTACCATTTCCTCCCATGGTACTTTGGACAGTACCATATCAGTGACCACTGTGGGCCTTCGTGATTGTCACTGTGCTGCACTCCACAGCCACTCAGAACCAGGGCCGCCGAGAGCGGGTTTGGGCCCCTGTGAAAAAAATTTTTCGGGCCCCCCAGCAAGGGCGGACCAGCTAAACAGGGCCAACAGGGGGAAACCAGGCCCCGGGCCTGTGGCGACGACGCAGGAAACAGAACGCCAGGTTTGTTGGTAGCCAGAGAGCTTTACAAGCCTCCTGCAAAAAAGCCTCCCAGGAAAACTTTTCCTGGGGTTTTTATTATCTCCTTACTTTGTTTACAACTCTTCTTAGTGGTTACATTCTTGCGCAAACAGAAGGCAGGCAGTATACATGCACATGAGATTACAAACCCATCTCTTAAGCGCGTGAACACCAGCTGCAAAGGTGATGTCAGGCTGCCAATAAGTTTTCCAAACATAGGCGCTAGAACAAGGTCACTCCTGCCTCATTGCCAAGGGAACAGTTTGCCGTTCTTCAAGGCTTGTGATTAGGGAGCAACACATTCCTACATCCCCCCCTATTTTATTATATATGCGGTGTTTAGACAAAGCACCTTTGCAGGGTAGTATACACAATACCACTAGATTAAATAAACATTAAACAAAGCAGCAAAGCAAAATGCCAAAAATTAAAGCTAAGACCCCATACTATAAAAGGGTCTTTATTCACTCTAAGGATGGCTATGACTAAATATAATTCCACCAAGGAGGAAAAACGTCCTGGCGGATAGCTTAAACATAACATTTCAGCATATCAAATTGCTATTGCATGCAATTACTATTATCAGTAAGCTTAAAACAGCACATTTCTTTCACTGTCTCACACCCCAGATGTTGCTGGGTGGTTTGCAGACAGGAACAAGGCAGGTACTTAACAGACCTTGCATTTCCAGGGCAACGGCCAGGCAGAAATCAGATTGATTTAATACTTCTGCCAGGTGGACCCAAATGTCTTGTAATGTGGTGTCATTAACATACACACAGCTGTCATTAACTTGAAAAAGTAAGTGTCCTGTCAGGTGTAATCCCAGGAGCACTGACTAAAATTAACTGGGCATACCAGGAGGTCTAATTTCCCAGATGTCTTGGTGAATTACCCAATCCCACATGCATCCTCCCCATGGACCCGGCAGGATTTGGTATGTGGGAGCCCACACCCCCTCAACCGGTCCATATGCTTGGAAGGAGCACTGAAAACGTCTGCACTTCCACCCAGAAAGTCTTCAAGTATGTTTCCATGGCCACAGATCAGATGGTACTCCTGATGTGTCTGTAAGGGCAGTGGGCCAAGCCTGAACATGCTAGATCCCACTGCAATGCCTTCCCAGCCTCAGTGATATTCAATACCATCTCTGTCAGCAACTTCTGGGTCATTGTCTGTATTTGGATGTGTTACAGGGGTAATAGTGTAATGAAGGAAATGGCAGGGGCAATGGCAACAAGGTGCCTTTGGTACTTGTCATTTAAAATCCAATTAGGGAAGGCAATACATGCTGAAGGACTTATCCAAAACACAGGGCGCAGCCTGTAGAATAAACCCCAAAATCCAATCAATACCACATTCCCAAGCATGGGTCCCACAAGTTTCTTTCTGCCAGGGTATAATTCTTTGTTTCTTCACCAGGGTCAGTTCTTAATGTCTCTTGTAGTCAGGAATTCCTGGACTTTGTGGTTTCAAGGAAACAAATGTTCCTTCTTCTCTTTTCCTGAAACAGTATGGTTTAGCATCATACAGGGGAGAGGTTACTAGCACATCACCCTGTAATGGTTTTGCTTCTTTTAGAAAAATTCAAAGCAACAGTAGGTCTGTCAGTGGACAAGGGAGAGGTTACTAGCACTTCACCTTGTCTTTTTTTTCCTTTTTCCTGCTGTCCAGACGGCACAGCAGAACTAGAAGGAGAAATAGGCTTATCATCAGTCAGAAAGTCCTCCCGAGGTGGAGGGGTCTTTTTGCAGTGAAAAGCATGGGTCCAGGCAGTCAGTCCTTGGCACTTCACAGCAGTGTTGGTGGTTAACAGGACTTGGAAAGGGCCTTTCCAGCATGGAGCCAAAGCAGTCTTTCGTTGATGGACTTTACATAGACTCAGTTTCCTTGTTTCAATTAATGGCAGGGGTGCTAGGGTCTTTGAGTAGCACTTCTCTTATCTGTGAGGAAAAAACCTAACACATTTCATTAATGCCTGGCAGTATTTTGCAGATTTCATTGTTGCTCGGGCACATTCAAGCCCCCGCCTTGTCTTGGGGGTCAGCCAAGTTTTGGCTGTAACCTTGGATGAGCCTGCAAGCTGTATTTTCCTCTCAGTTAACTCATTCTGTGCTTTTTCCTCTTCTCCCTTTCTCAGCTTCTTTTAACCTACAAAGGAAACTTTCACTCTTCCCTTATACACCTTTTCCCAACAATGAACACATACACAGTGCCTTTATATAGTACATTAGTCTTATTATTCAATGTATGCCATATACACTCTTCCAATAAAATAACTGTATTACAGAGCTTTGGAGCAACAAACCGGGACAAGCACACCCACTTTTGAGGAATTCACTCGGTACAACCTCAGGTGTCTAATTGCTTTCCTCCCTCCCCAGCCCTCTGGCTAAAAATCTGAGGTAGCCAGAAGGATCCTGTGACAGTGTACCCCATAAGGCTTTATGGGGAGGGGGTGCTTATAAATGTATGTATGACATAACTGGAATATGTTTGGTGCTGCCTGTGCCAGGTAACATATCTCCGTAAAGGTTATGGTCTACTATATCTATTCATCCTATTTGTACATATATATATCATTTTCTACTTGAGGTTAAGAATATGGTCTGTATGCTTGCCAGGGCCGGCTCTAGGTTTTTTGCCGCCCCAAGCAAAAAAAATTTTGGCTGCCCCCCGTCCCAGCCCTGGGCTCCTTGCTGCACCCCCCTGCTGCCCCAGCCCTGGGTTCTCCCCCCCGACCTGCACCCCCCTGCC
>NW_020664661.1:1195529-1196392 GCF_002925995.2 Terrapene triunguis | reverse complement strand
CCCCCCCCCATTGCCCCACACACACACCTCCTGCCACCCCAGCCCTGGGCTCTTCCCTCCTCCTCCCCCCCCACCTGCACCCTCCTTCCGCCGCCGCCCTGGGTCACTGGTAACTCGCTCCCAGGGCAGGTCATTCAGCAGGAATTTTAGATGTGCACAGAACACAGACAGGATTGGTTCCCATATGGTTACAGAACTGCAGTAAAGTGGAACAATTTTCAGCTTGTGTGATTGGAGGATATCTGGATGCATATTATAAGACTGTCCTCCATCAATAAGGAAAAGTTGAGGTGCCTTTATTATTCTTTTGTTCCACTCTTTCTTTCTATGGGGAATTTGCCAATGCAATATCACTGTCTTCCTTTTAAACAAACAAACAAAAAGGCAATGGCTGTTAAAAATAGCAATTCCAGTCCTAATAACCACTGGGAAGCATTTCTTGCTCAATTTTATTCTACTTTTTCTACAGCAAATTACAGTGGATCAGTATATTTGATTTGGGAGAAATGAAGTAACAGCTGCCCAAACTGAGCTTGAGCACTCCTGAATTTTGAGGTGTTCAAATCTGGAAGGCAGGTGCCGGGGGGGGGGAGCTGTGGCTCCGCAGGGGAGCACGCAGCATGTATGCAGCAGCGTGTCTGGCGCTGCGCGAAGCCAGACACGCTGGTCTGAGTGGCACGGTAAAGGGGCTGGGGGGTTGGAGAAGGGGTAGAGGGTTCCGGGGCGGGGGTAGTCAAGGGACAGGGAGCAGGGGGGGTTGGATGGGGCGGAGGTTCGGGGGAGCAGTCAGGGGACAGGCAGCAATTGGATAGGCACGGGAGTCCCAGGGGTTTGTCAGGGGACAGGTAGGGGGTGGGGTCCTA
>NW_020664661.1:1111829-1195429 GCF_002925995.2 Terrapene triunguis | reverse complement strand
ACGGTAAAGGGGCTGGGGGGTTGGAGAAGGGGTAGAGGGTTCCGGGGCGGGGGTAGTCAAGGGACAGGGAGCAGGGGGGGTTGGATGGGGCGGAGGTTCGGGGGAGCAGTCAGGGGACAGGCAGCAATTGGATAGGCATGGGAGTCCCAGGGGTTTGTCAGGGGACAGGTAGGGGGTGGGGTCCTAGGGGGGAAGTTGGGGGCGTCTCATGAGGGGGCAGTTAGGGGACAAGGAGAAGGGAGGCTTAGATAGGGGGTGGGATCCTGGGGGGCAGTTAGGGGCAGGGGTCCTGGGAGGGGGGGATCAGGGGACAAGGACCAGTGGGGTTGGATGGGTTGGGGTTTCTGTGGGGGGCAGTCGGAGGGAGTGGATGGTGGCAGGGGTGGGGCTACCCTCCCTCCCCGTGGAGAGTCCTATTTTTTGAATGTTAAAATATGGTATCCCTACTCACAGTGCAGCTCTCCATTCAAAGCAGGCTGCAGTATGAGGTCTCAGCTTCCTCATTCCCTCCCCCTCTTTCCTGTTGGTAGTGGCCAAGGGAATGCTGGGAAATGTAGTTCTTTCCCTCCTCCAGGGCTGGCTCTATAGGCAGGGAGCTAACCAAGGAACTACAGCTCCCAGGGCCCCCTGTTGGTTCTCAGCTCCCAGGCTGGATCCCTCAGCTGCCGCCCCTGCAAATGGGCTGCCCCAAGCACGTGCTTGCTTTGCTGGTGCCTAGAGCCGCCCCTGATGCTTGCTTGGTTTCTAAGTAAGCTTTGGGAGGCATTTGGTCAGCTTCTTTAGGAAGGAATTCGCCAGGTTAAATATCTGAACAGGAAACACTTGGGGAACAATGCATCTTGGAATGCTCCAATGCACATAAGAAGTCTTCCTGGAGACATGGAAGATACCATGTGGACAATGGCTTCAGCCTGTAAAGACTGAGTCATGCAGGGACATGTGACTTGCCCAGGTGACTCCAGAACTCCATCTTGGAGCTGGACTTTGCATAGGAGGGAGGAGGGGGGTCTCCTCCCACAAGAGAGAGTCTATTTAACCCTGGGGGAGACCCCTCCATTTGGTCTTCAGCTGGCTAAAGAAGGAGCCTCTCCACCCCCCCCCCCAGGATACTTGAAGGAAACTGAAACAAAAGACAGTAACTACAGGGGTTGTGAGAGATTGCTGGACCCAGGCTAAAGGGAGATTAGCCTGTAAAAGGGAGCATTCTGGAACTGGTGAGGAACTTATCTGTATTTAGTTTGATGAGACATAGATTTGCGCATTTTATTTTACTTTATTTGGTGACTTACTTTGTTCTGTCTGTTACTACTTTGAACCACTTAAATCCTACTGTCTGTATTTAATAAAATTACTTTTTATTTTGTAATTTACTCAGAGTATGTATTAATACCTGGGGGAGCAAACAACTGTGCATATCTCTCTATCTGTGTTATAGAGGGCGAACAATTTATGAGTTTGCCCTGCATAAGCTTTATGCAGGGTAAAACGGATTTATCTGGGTTTAGACCCCATTGGGAGTTGGGCATCTGAGTGCTAAAGACAAGCACACTCCTGTGAGCTGTTTTTGGGTAAACTCGCAGCTTTGGGACAAGTGATTCAGACCCTTGGTCTGTGTTGGAGTCAGACAGGAGTGTCTGACCTAACAAGACAGGGTGCTGGAGTCCTGAGCTGGCAGGGAAAACAGAAGCAGGGGTAGTTTTGGCACATCAGGTGGCCGCTCCCAAGGGGGTTTCTGTGATCCAACCCGTCACAGATCCCATGGGCAATATGGGGAGTGGGTTAACTTTCCATGTCCTTGTTTCCAAAGACTGTTGGTATGCAATTCTTAACAACAATTTTTGCCATAAAACACAAAAATAATTCCTATTGTGCCAGTGAATGCATGGTACATTGAATGCTGTTTAGCTGGCATCTGTTTTCTCTGATGATCTGAAAAACAAAAGAACAGAGGTCTACCCCTTCTGGGCAGTCAGTCATTGCTTAAAATGTTTCCTTGTATTTGTTTCATAGGCAGCCCAGGTTTTAGTGGCTTCTACCTTATTCATTAGAAACTTGCATTAACACAAATGCTTTTTGGCTTGCTTCCAGATCCAAAGCTATCCACAGCTTAAAGATTCTTACTTAAAAAGGGGTCACAATTAACTTTCCCAGTCTTTTGATTACCTTTTACTTCTAACTCCTGCTTTCAAACACACAGTGATCTGAACAAGACAACACAACCTATATTGGTAGGTTTGCATTTCTTATACCTCTACTACAATATATACTGCACATATTCTGGGAAAAATGCACACCCTATCCACAATTCAATTTCCACAACACTAGCCACATCAATTTCTATACAAGGTGTAACTATTTCTTTTGTGCTTACAAACACGGGGGTATTAAAGGGGCTAGTGGACTCCTCCACATGCCCTGCCCGTAGCTGGTCATTAACCAAGTGCTGGAGAACCTCCAGCTTTTCCAGAGGAAGCGGCCACTGCGCAACCCATACGGGCTCATCAGTGAGCCAACGGAGGGGGAGGGCCGTACGCCTAATCATCAATATGGATGGTGGCAGTTAAAGCAGTTCCCCTGAGGTTTCTGCCCCTTGTGCAGGGCAGCTGCCAGCAGGGCCATCTGATGGGTTTGAGTGCCCACATCAGCACACGCCTGCAGCAACTCCGCCACGGTCGAAGGACTTAGAGGACTCGCCCGCAGCGGGGACCCTGTGAAACGCTCGACGAACACACTGGCCAATGATGGGAAAAGCTACCCGGGGCGTGCCCACCGCCTGCTCGGGGATGCTCGAAAACTGCCCTGTGCCATATAACTGCTCAGCAAGATAAGCCCCCCCACCTTGTGCTGCTGCCGCAAGCGCCTCTCGCTGGTACTCGCTGTCCCACACAACGTATTGCGCGGGAGACAGCACCATGCGACACATGTCTTTCCAATTTTGGGGGAGCAACTGATAACCGTTTGACACACCTTTCAAGATCCCTCGGAGCTCGTGCAGAACCGAGTAGGGGAGAGCCTCCCAGTCCACCACCCGCCCCCCGTTTCCATTATCCCGCCTAGAGACGGGAAACGCCTCGAACCCACGGCTGGATTCCTCGCCGGTCAAGAGACCGGCCTCGCGCGCTCGCTGCACCGCCGCGGCGACAGCGCCCCCCCGCCTGACCGGTAGGCAGGGGGGCGCCGCCACGGGCGGCGGCGCAGGGGGGGGTCAGCTGCGGGTTGGAGGGGGGTGGCCCATCACCTGGGGGCAAAGGGGAAACCGGCTTAAGGCCGTCGGGGCCAAACCCCTCCAGCGCCTCCTTACAACGCTGCCAGAGCAGCAGGTGCTGAACTGGGGCACGGGGTTCACTATACAAGGTGATCCCAATCCGTATCCAATCAAAAAGCTGTAAAGACCCGCAGTCAGGATACCAGGGGCACTGGCGATCTATTTCCCTTAGAAGGTCCTCAATATGAGCGACCGAGACAACGACACATGATCGCTGCCTTATAATCTTTTGTAACTCTCTTGTGTGCTCCTTCTGGGCACTGGAAAGTCCCCCCCCCCATACTCACGAATAAGGGGCGGCAAATGGCCGCGGGGTGCACTCGGCATATCCAGCCGGTGAGTAGAGGGGTATCACGTCGGAGTCACCAGCTGTGGCGACGACGCAGGAAACAGAACACCAGGTTTGTTGGTAGCCAGAGAGCTTTACAAGCCTCCTGCAAAAAAGCCTTCCAGGAAAACTTTTCCTGGGGTTTTTATTATCTCCTTACTTTGTTTACAACTCTTCTTAGTGGTTACATTCTTGCGCAAACAGAAGGCAGGCAGTATACATGCACATGAGATTACAAACCCATCTCTTAAGCGCGTGAACACCAGCTGCAAAGGTGATGTCAGGCTGCCAATAAGTTTTCCAAACATAGGCGCTAGAACAAGGTCACTCCTGCCTCATTGCCAAGGGAACAGTTTGCCGTTCTTCAAGGCTTGTGATTAGGGAGCAACACATTCCTACACGGGCCCCCTTCCAGACCGCCGGGCCCCGGCAAGGTGACGAGGGGGTGGGGGGGGAAGCCGGGCCCCGGGCCCCCTTCCAGACCGCTGGGTCCCAGTAATTTGTACCGGCTTCTCGCCCCTCTCGTCGGCCCTGCTCAGAACGTCAGTGACTGCAGGGACGGTGCACAGACCCTCTGGCTTGGTCTACACTTACCCCCCAATTCGAACTAAGGTACTTCGACTTCAGCTACATTATTCACGTAGCTGAAGTTGCGTACCTTAGTTCGAACTTACCTCGGTCCACATGCGGCAGGCAGGCTCCCCCGTCGACGCCGCGGTACTCCTCTCGTATAGCTGGAGTACCGCAGTCGACGGCGATCACTTCCTGGTTTGACTTATCGCGTCCAGACAAGACGCGATAAGTCGAACCCAGAACTTCGATTCCCAGCCACTGAACTAGCGGCTGGGTGTAGACATACCCTATGACTCCAAACCATAGGCCTCCATCATTTGAATCAATTGGCTAGCTCTAACTACTGTCAGGATCTAATATCAGTTGAGCTTTTCTCATTCAAGCCAGGAGAGGGCAGCAGGACACTTACACATTAGCCAGATCAGTCTTAACATCCCCCCCTTGTGCCTAATACAGTTTAAGATTTTACAAACACCAATCTCACGAACAAGCAGTAAGATTCCAAAGCACTTTCCAAATTCTACAGTTAGAGTACAGCATCACTTTTTGTACTATTGAAATGCAGCCATGGTGGCTGTTGAAGCAACTCCAAACAACAGTTTAGGGCAGGAAGTGAAGATGAAGGTCCAACTGAAACTGCAGGGGAATTTAGGGAAGCAGAATGTAACTGTATGAGTTGATGGCTGTGGCCTTAGGCCCCAATGTTAACAGCCCTATTTTTATGAAAAGGGCCATCAGATCTTTAATGGCCAGAAAATTTAATGACCTAGAACACAGTTCACATCTCATCTGAGAAACAGAATCTCCAGTAAAACATATTATACCCACCACACTACACCCCTTTCTCTACACCCAGGTTATTTTGTAATCTCATCAAAAAAATATCTGGCACTGCAAGACATGTGCCAAACTTCAACAAAGACTTTGCTTCATGCATTCCCTGCTGCTCTCCCGACCCATTTGTCTAGACATGGGTCTCATGCTACACATTCATCTCATTGGCTTCAAGAGAACTATTTGTCCCTGGAAAATGGTGTTTGCAGGTTGAGGCCCTCTGATTGGGAGCTCTTTGGGGCAGGGACATTGTCTTCTTGTAATTGTGGGTCAAATACTAAGAAGCAATAAATGATCAAATAATAACTAATGAGTGAAAGCAATAACATGTCGCTTGGGTGCTGCTCATGCACCTCGTCTCCATGTAACTTGCAGAAAAACACTCCCTGTTTTGAGTGTGCCCTTTACAGAAATATCTCAGGCAAATGCTCCTAGGCTGCTTAGCAGTGGGTTGGTACCTACAGTACACGGCATGATCAGCATTTCACATACCACAAGTGGAAACCTACTAAGGGAGCATGCGTCAATTTCATGCCCAATCCTCCAGGCAAGCACACTTAATATACTGATTTGGTGCATGTGATTAAGCCCCCTCCTGCCCCCCGTGAACGGTCCTAGCAAATCATCTGCAGCCTGTAACTTCTACCTCAATAAGGTCTCCTTTACAGCAGGTGGTAAGGGCTTGACTTTTGGTGCTGAAAGGGGTCCCTGGTTTAATCCCCACTAATGACCATGATGGCTGTATGTGTGTGGTCACTGTTTTTTGTTATGGCAAAGTGCCAAAGGAGACTTGAGATTGAGGGGAGAGCTCTGACCATTTGAGACCCCATCAAGTACAGCATGCCACTTCCAGTGCCCATTGCCTTATGTTTCAGAGGAAGGTGAAAGCCACTCAGAACACACCTAGCTATTTATGCAATGTAATGCAAGGTGCAGGGCAGGGAACTTGTTGGCAAGGAGAAAATGACAGTAAAGAGAAAGAGATAAAAGTCAGCAACAAGCAAGTACTGTGAACAAAGACACACCTGTTCTCAGGTAAGGCAAATGGGTGCTGCTAAGTCACAAAACCCCCGGAACCTTGTCTTTGAAGTTTGCCTGTCAATCTGATAAGTGACACAATGAGAATTTGTGTGTTGCTTCATCGTGCTCTTCTAGAACTGGTTTTCCTAGCCAACTATCCATCACCATAGTAGCTATATGCTGCGCTAATTGTGCAAATGAAAAGCTGTGACTTTGCAGCAGGATGATTTTCCTGTTGGGAGAGAAATGAGTGAGACAGAATCTTTTTTTCTTGCCTTCTTTATTCACAGTATGGACACAAGCTTTCCTCATCTTGAACAAAGATGGCCAAACCAGAAAGGTTCCAAAGGGATTTAAAACTCCTGAGCCAGTTCATCACTGGCAGGATTCCATTGGCTTCCATGGAGTTCCCCCCACTTACTACCAAATCTGAATTTGACCTACTTTGTATCAACCATAGACCACTAAAATGCAGCCACTTCTGCAGTAACCATTCTCCCCCAGTAGTGTACCTTCTGCCCCCACAGTTTCTGTAGCTGAGTGGGGAGCAAGGGACAGATCATCCCGTTGACCTACATGTGCATTTCCCATTGACATCTGGAGGGAGGTCTGACATTTCTTGAGCTGGCTCAAAATTTTCCAAAGGTTATCAAGATCAGTGGGTTAGCAGGTTTGATTTAAATCTCCTGTAACTCAGAGCTAAGTATCTACAAAGCCAGGCAAGTCAGCAGAAAAAATCTCAATTGTCTTGGGGGCTCACAAGATTACCTTGATTTGTTGCAGCAGATTAAGTTTACAGGAGAGGTTCTGGAACATGTTGTATACACAGGAATAGCTGCAGAGTCTCTTAGGAATTATTTTAGCCTTTGGATTAGTGTATGTAGCTTGTAGGCCTGAGTATATAAAGCAGACTCACCTTGTTAGTCAGTGACACTGGAATGTGTTTTATTTGTGTCTGTGTCTCTTTCCATCAGCAAATAGAGCAAGTTTTTTTCCAGTTTAGGAGCCAGTGAAGTTGGAGCTGCAGAATTTAAAAAGTGTTGGGAAAAGCATACTAGGACTTTGCTTATGGTTGAACTGAGACATCTGCCAAATGACAAGGGCATCTCAGTTGTGTAATAAGAGTCTTTACACCTTGTTTCTTGGAGGGGCTGAGCTGTGTCCTTTCACTGTTATCTAATGACACAGTTCTCACAGAGGTGTACAGAAAAGGAAATCTATGCAAGATATCTGATCCTATTTATGGCCTTGATTCAGCAAAGCATTTAGGCGCATGCAGAACTTTAAGCATGTGTTTAAGTCCCATTCAACCCTATCTCCTGACTTTCCCCTGTGTTCCCTTCTCCCATTCTCAGGGCTGGTCTATACTAGAAAATGAGATTGACCAAGCTACATTGTTCAGGGAAAAATCCACACCCCTGAATGACGTAGTTAAGTCCCTGCATAGACAGTGCTAGGTGGATAGAAGAATTATTCTGTTGACCTACTTGCCGCCTCTCGGGGACGTGGATTAACTACAACAGCAATGGGAGGACCCCTCCTGTCAGCGTAGGTAGTGGCTCCACTGAAGCACTACCGCGGCACAGCTGCAGCATTTCAAACATAGGCAAAGCCATTAGTTTTGTGCCTTTTTTAATGCCACCCCTATACCTGGAATAAGCTTCCCACTTCCTAGACATTAGTTCCCCTCCTTTTCTCCATTCAAATCCTTCCTCAAAACTCACTGCTTTTGTGAAGCCTTCAATATCACCAGTGATATTTGTGCCCCTGAATTCTTATCCCACATGTTGCATTTGCTTGAGTTAGACTATATGTGCTTTGGGCGAGAGAGCCTCTCTCTTTATGTGTTTTATAAACCACAGCATACATGAGAGAGGAGAATGGACTTAAAAGCTAAATCACAGCATTGGGCATCAGGAGATACAGGTTCTAGCCTTGACTCTGTTATGGACTGAGACCTTAAGCAAGTGATTTAACTATCTGTGCCTCAATTTCTCCATCTGAAAAATGAGGATAATTCCTACCACACAGACGAGGGTTTATGAGACTTAATTAAATATTTCTAAAGTTGCTGTAGCTCCTCAGGTGGAAGATGCTGCACAAGTGCAAATTGTTATTTACGGTCCAAAATAAAGAACACCACCCAACACTGTCTGAATGTGTCCTGGTATACAGATCACTTCTTCAGCTTCCCAGCTCTTGTCAAAGCACACAGCCTACATGACCAGAGCTGGATGAAGGTTGTCAGGAGCCAGGATTGATGATGTGATGTTGTGTTCCAGCAGGTAGGCTGTTATCCTGGGGCCTTTCAGAGTGTGAAGCCAGGGGCTGTGGGGCCCTGGATACTCCCTTAAAATTTGTCGATGAAAATGGCAAACAGTTCACCATGATTTCTGTCACCTTTCACCCTGGTCAATACGGAACAGAAGAATTCAGCATTACTAGGACACTCTTTGATGCAAACCTAAGTACCCTATTTACTCAAGCTGGTTTATTGCTCCATTGATCATTCTTCTCACTGTGTCTAGATCTGGGTATTACTGTACTTGCTGATAAACCTGAGAACATGAGCACTACATAATGAGGAGAGTCTTGTCCAAATTAATTCCTGGTATAAACCCTTTGATTTTAAGGGAATTGTACCAGAGATGAGTTTAGTGCTCTGTGTTCAGGGAGCATAGTAACAAAATCACCTTCAGCTTCTCTGACCATAATTGTTCCTTCCTAATGATTTGTGGCTGCATATTTACACAAACACCAGAATTATAAACTGTGGTATGGGAAACAGAACTTATTGGGATACCCTTTTGCTCCAGAACGACAGGCCTCTACCACTTGATATGAAGAAGGAAGTCTGTCAGCAGCATCAGAGAGTATCACTTCTTTTCAAGCCATCAAAAGAGGGCAAGACAATTACCAACCCAGGATCAAGTCTGATTCCATAGAGCAGAGGGTAGGAATATACCTATACATGCCCTCCAGCCCCTAAACAGCAATCACAGTAAATGACCATTCAAGAATGAGTTTGTCCTCTAGTAGGGCGGCATTGCATGAGTTCAATTCAATGGTCAGGTGCTAATTTATTGGTCTCATGCATACAGCTATCCGAGTTGTAATCAAAACTGCGTACGTGCATCAGGAGCAATAGAATTAATGACCTTTACTGCCAGAAAAAGGCCTTTGTTATTGGCACTAAAGCAGGAGCTTTGAAAACTCTCACTTGTAGTGGCACTTCAGGCCAACCACCAGCATGTGGGAAAACTATAACCTGATCAAAGTTGGAGCCATTTCAGAGAGGGCCAGAGTGCACACAATTATGTCTGTACATTATTTATGCACCAAACATCTGAAACTGTGTGATCGAGTGGACAGAGCATAGGGCTGGGAGTCAAGAGCTTGAGTTCTAATCCCAGCTCCAACACACACTTGGAATCTGACCCAACGCACATTGAAGTCAATGAGACCCTTGCCATGGGCTTTGGATCAGGCTCTTCTTTTGTCCCCTGGGCAATAGGTTTCTGTTAATCATTACAGTCCTGCCAGATCATGGGATAGTTGGTTTACATCAACTACTAAAGTCTTGTTGCAGTTGCTTCAAAAGGGGAAAAAATTAGTAGTGTCTAGATTATATAAGAACATACTGGGTCAGAGCAATGGTCCATCTACCTCAGTATCCTGTCTTCTAATAGTGGCCAATGCCAGGTGCTTCAGAGGGAATGAACAGAACAGGTAATCATCAAGTGATCCATCCCCTATCGCCCATTCCCAGCTTCTGACAAACGGAGACTAGGAACACCATCCCTGCTCATCCTGGCTAATAGCCATTGATGGACCTATCCTCCATGAACTTATCTAGTTCTTTTTTGAACCATATTATAGTCCTGGCTTCTATAACATCCTCTGGCAAAGAGTTCCACAGGTTGACTGTGCATTGTGTGAAGAAATACTTCCTTTTGCTTGTTTTAAATCTGCTTCCTATTAATTTTATTTGGTGAACCCCCTAGTTCTTTGTGTTATGAGAAGGAGTAAATAACACTTCCTTACTTTCTCCACACCAGTCAAGATTTTATAGACCTCTGACATATCCCCCCTTAGTCGTCTCTTTTCCAAACTGAAAAGTCCCAGTCTTATTAATCTCTCCTCATATGGAAGCTGTTCCATACCCCTAAGCATTGTTGTTGCCCTTTTCTGTACCTTTTCCAATTCCAATATATCTTTTTTGAGATGGAGAGACCAGAACTGCAGACAATACAGTATTCAAAATGTGGGCGTACCATGGATTTAGATAGGGCCATTATGGTATTTTCTGTTTTATTATCTATCCCTTTCTTAATGGTTCCTAACATTCTGTTTGCTTTTTTGACTGCCGCTGCATATTAAGTGGATGTTTTCAGGGAACTATCCACTATGACTCCAATATCTCTTTCTTGAGTGGTAACAGCTAATTTAGACCCCATAATTTTATATGAATCATTGGGATTATGTTTTCCAATGTGTATTACTTTGCATTGATCAACATTGAATTTCATCCTGCCATTTTGTTGCCATATAATGGAAGGTAAATCTATACACCCTCATCTTCTATATTTCTTTGCCCATTGATGGGTTTTACAAACATTTCCCAGTAGAGCTGGCAATGTTCGGAAATTGTGGAGCCTTAGAGGACCAAGATTTAACCCTGATAGATACCTAGGGACCAGGGCCGGTGCAACCCATTAGGCGACCTAGGCGGTCGCCTAGGGCACTAGCATTTGGGGGGCGGCATTTCGGGTCCTTCGGCGGAGACCGCAGCGGCCGGATCTTCAGCCACCCCGGTCATCGTCGGCATTTAGGCGGAGGGAGCTGGGGCAGGGGGGCGCGGGGAGGGCAGCCTGCAGCAAGTAAGGGGGGAGGGGCGGCACGCAGGGGAACTTCCCGCTCCAGCTCACCTCTGCTCCGCCTCCTCCCCTGAGCACGCTGCCCCGCTCTGCTTCTCTCCCTCCCAGGCTTGCGGCACCAAACAGCTGATTGGCGCCACAAGCCTGGGAGGCAGGAGAAGTAGAGCGTCGACGGCGTGCTCGGGGAGGAGGCGGAGCAGAGGTGAGCTGGGGCAGGGAGCTGCCGCACAGCTTCCCGGTCCGGGGGGAGCTGCTGCGGTGGGGGTGCCTCAGGGCGGGGGTGGGGGAGCTGTCGCGGGGGGGCGCCTTAGGGTGGAGAGCTGCCATAGGGCTCGGGAATGAGGGGCGCAAAGTGGAAGTTTCGCCTAGGGCGCGAAACATCCTTGCACCCTCCCTGCTAGGGACTGATTCTTATTTACACTAAGGTCCCTTTACATTACTCACACTGCTAGAGCAGCATAAAGGGCCTTAAGGAGAATCAGGTGCCCAGGTTATAACTTTGTTCTCTAACATGCTTTTTCTGGCCCAAGAGGAAAGGATAAATCTTGTTCTAATACAGTCTGGCCACAACCATGTTTATAAACATGATTTTTGGTAGGGTAGACAGGACCTAAAATTTACCTCATTCACACAAATAGGAAGCCAATAAAGGCGAGCCACCACCTTGTTTAAAATTCCATTCCTTTTGAGCCCTCCTTCCCTATCATTCTAGTGATTCACAGGGGGTTCAATGCTATAAGAATTAGATATGCTTCCATCCAACAATGTAATTCACAGATAATAGAGCCAAATTCTCTGGTCCACTAATTCCACTTAGTGCCACTGAAGTGGCAGTGTGGGATCAGGCAGCTGCAGCTGGCTTCCTGCAGCTGCCCCCTCCACTGTGTCTGAGAAGAGGTTGGGTGGAGAATCCAGCCCATAATAGAATTTTTTTCAAAATCTTCTGATGAATGAAACATGCATCCCTCACACTCACCTCAGCACGAAGGCACTTTGAACTCTGACAATGGTATGCAAAAAAGCAAGTTCTTTTCTAATAATAATAACAAATGAGGAATGCAACATATTTGGTCTGTGGGGCACCAAGGGGAAGATGATTAATTACCAAAGAGGGAGGGAGTGGAAAGTGCAAGCCAGCATCTCTGGATAATTTGTTTTTGTTCTCTCTCTTTTTTAAGTGAATCTTTATTGGATAGGACTCTAGTGTAAACAACTCCAAGAGTTTTGGAATCTTCTCTGAAGTCAAGGGCTCCCACCTTTTCTGTCAGTGTTCAGACACCACACGTGGGAGAGCCTTCCTTCAGGATTGCACAAAGAGCGCTGCTGTGCAGGAGTCATGATGGGCATGACAGAGTCATAACACGCACTCTAAAGTTCGGGGGTGATATCTTGGCCCCACTGAACTCAGTGGGAGCTTTGTCATTGACTCCAGTGAGGCCAGGATATCACCCTAGATATTTATCTCAACCTCTGGGGCCTGCCGTTTTGTAATGGAAGCTTCTGCTGAGATCCCATCAGACTGCCCAAGCCAAGCATGACTGAGATGGGTTAGTATGTGGATGGAAGACCACTAAGGCTGTGTACTACAGCAAGTGATGCTGGTAGTAACTCGGTGGCACTCTTCTATCTAAGTCAGTATTGAGCTAATTGTCCTAGGCTGTGCCATCCTTGGGTTTAAATGTAAGTCTGAAGTCCTAACACACGCATTGTCAATAAGGATTTGATTATATTTATTGGAAGGGAGGAGATGTTAACCTTGGAATCCTGGCCAAATTCCATATCAGGTTACAAACTTCTGCCTTCCAAAACATGCCTTGCAGTTTCATAGAATCATAGAAGATTGGGGTTGGAAGAGATCTCAGGAGGTCATCTAGTCCAATCCCCTGCTCAAAGGAGGACCAACCCCAACTAAATCATCCCAGACAGGGTTTTGTCAAGCTGGGTCTTAAAAACCTCAAAGGATGGAGAGTCCACCACTTCCCTAGGTAACCCATTCCAGTGCTTCACCACCTTCATAGTGAAATAGTTTTTCCTAATATCCAACCTACACCTCCCCCACTGCAACTTGAGACCATTGCCTCTTTTTCTGTCATCTGCCATCACTGAGAACAGTCGAGCTCGATCCTCTTTGGAACCCCTTTCAGGTAGTTGAAGGCTGCTAGCAAATCTCCCCTCACTCTTCTCTTCTGCAGACTAAATAAGCTCAGTTCCCTCAGCCTTGCCTCATATGTCATGTGCTCCAGCCCCCTAATAATTTCCGTTTCCCTCTGCTGGACTTTCTCCAATTTGTTCACATCTTTTCTGTAGTGGGGGGCCCAAAACTGGACACAGTACTCCAGATGTGGCCTCACCAGTGCCAAATAGAGGGGAATAATCACTTCCCTCGATCCGCTGGCAATGCTCCTACTAATGCAGCCCAATATGCCATTAGCCTTCTTGGCAACAAGGGCACACTGTTGACTTATATCCAGCTTCTCGTCCACTGTAATCCCCAGGTCCTTTTCTGCAGAACTGCCAGCTAGCCAGTTGGTCCCCAGCCTGTAGCAGTGCATGGGATTCTTCCATTCTAAGTGCAGGATGTCCTCTGCACTCATCCTTGTTGAACCTCATCAGATTTCTTTTAGCCCAATCCTCCAATTTGTCTAGGTCACTCTGGACCCTATCCCTACCCTCCAGCATATCTACCTCTCCCCCCAGCTTAGTGTCATCTGCGAACTTACTGAGGGTGCAATCCATCCCATTATCCAGATCATTAATAAACATGTTGAACAAAACCGACCCCAGGACCTACCCCTGGGCCCTCTGCTTAATACCAGCTGCCAACTAGACATCGAGCCATTGATCACTACCCATTGAGCCAGACGATCTAGCCAGCTTTCTATCCACCTTATAGTCCATTCATCCAATCCATACTTCTTTAACTTGCTGGCAAGAATACTGTGGGAGACCATATCAAAAGCTTTGCTAAAGTCAAGGTATATCACATCCACCACTTTCCCCATATCCACAGAGCCAGTTATCTCATCATAGAAGGCAATCAGGTTGGTCAGGCATGACTTGCCCTTGTTGAATCCATGTTGACTGTTCCTGATCACCTTCCTCTCCTCCAAGTGCTTCAAAATGGATTCCTTGAGGACTTGCTCCATGATTTTTCCAGGGACTGAGGTGAGGCTGACCGGTCTGTAGTTCCCCGGATTCTCCTTCTTCCCTTTTTTAAAGATGGGCACTATATTTGTCTTTTTCCAGTCGTCTGGGACCTCCCCTGATTGCCATGAGTTTTCAAAAATAATGGCCAATGGCTCTGCAAGCACATCAGCCAACTCCCTCAGCACCCTCGGATACATTGCATCCAGCCCCCATGGACTTGTACATGTCCAGCTTTTCTAAATAGTCCTTAACCTGTTCTTTCACCACTGAGGATTGCTCACCTCCTGTCCATACTTTGCTGCCCAGTGCAGCAGTCTGGGAGCTGACCTTGTCTGTGAAGACCAAGGCTAAAAAAGCATTGAGTACTTCAGCTTTTTCCACATCAACTGTCACTAGGTTGCCTCCCCCATTCGGTAAGGGTCCCACACTTTCCCTGACCTTCTTCTTGACCTGTAGAAACACTTTTTGTTACCCTTCACATCCCTTGCTAGCTGCAACTCCAATTGTACTTTGGCCTTCCTGATTACACCCTTGCATGCTTGAGCAATATTTTTATACTCCTCCCTAGTCATCTGTCCAAGTTTCCACTTCTTGTAAGCTTCCTTTTTGTGTTTAAGCTCACCAAAGATTTCACTGTTAAGCTAAGCTGGTCATCTGCCATGTTTGTTATTTTTTCTGCACATTGGGATGGTTTGTTCTTGTGCCCTCAATAAGCCTTCTTTAAAATACAGCCAGCTCTCCTGGACTCCTTCCCCCTCATATTAGCCTCCCTGGGGATCCTGACCATCAGTTCCCTGAGGGAGTCAAAGTCTGCTTCTCTGAAGTCTAGGGTCCGTATTCTGCTGCTCTCCTTTCTTCCTTTTGTCAGGATCCTGAACTCGACCATCTCATGGTTACCGCTGCCCAGTTTGCCACCCACTTCTACTTCCCCAACCAATTCTTCCCTATTTCTGAGCAGCAGGTCAAGAGGAGCACGGCCCCTAGTTGGTTCCTCCAGCACTTGCACCAGGAAGTTGTCCCCAACACTCTCCAAAAACTTCCTGGATTGTCTGTGGACTGCTGTATTGCTCTCCCAGCAGATGTCTGGGTGACGGAAGTCCCTCATGGAACCAGAGCCTGTGATCTAGAAACTTCTGTTAGTTGTCCAAAGAAAGCCTTGTCTACCTCATCCTCCTGGTCTGGTGGTCTATAGCAGATGCCCATCACGACATCACCCTTGTTGCTCTCGCTTCTAAACTTAACCCAAAGACTCTCAACAGGCTTTTCTCCAGTTTATACTGGAGCTCCGAGCAATCATGCTGCTCTCTCATATACATTGCAACTCCTCTACCTTTCCTCCCAGGCCTGTCCTTCCTGAACAGTTTATACCCATCCATGACAGTGCTCCAGTCATGTGAGTTACCCCACCAAGTCTCTGTTATTCCAATCACATCATAGTTCCTTGACTGTGCCAGGACTTCCAATTATTTCTGCTTGTTTCCTAGGCTTCTTGTGTTCGTGTACAGGCACCTAAGATAACTAGCTGATTGCCCTACTTTCTCACTATGAATCAGGAGGCCTCCCCTGTTGCACCCTCCTCCTTGTGTTTCCTCCCGATATCCCATTTCCCCACTTACCTCAGGGCTTAGGTCTCCATCCCCCGGTGAACCTCGTTTAAAGCCCTCCTCACTAGGTTAGCAAGCCTGCCTGCGAAGATGCTCTTCCCTCTCTTCCTTAGGTGGATCCCATCTCTCCATACAGGGCCGGCTCCAGGCACCAGCCCCCCAAGCTTGTGCTTGGGGCGGCACCTGGAGGGGGGCAGCGCGGCGCTCCAGCCGCCGGGGAGAGCGGGGCCACGGCCGGGCTCGCCGCCCTCCCCCCCCACGCGCCCTCCCCCCGGCCGCCGGGGCGAGAGTGGCGAGCCCCGGCTGGGGCTCGCCGCCCTCCTCCCGGGGCTCCGGCCGCCCTCCCCCCCCCCCCCCGCAGGGGGTGGGGGGGCGCCCGGCGGCTTTTTTGCCTGGGGCGGCAAAAAAGCCAGAGCCGGCCCTGTCTCCATAGCAATCCTTCTTCCTGGAACAACATCCCATGGTCGAAGAATCCAAAGCCCTCTCTCTGACACCACCTGTGAAACCACGCATTTACCTCCACAATTTGATGGTCCCTACCTGGGCCTTCTCCTTCAACAGGGAGGATGGATGCGACCTGGATACTGTATAAAGTTCTTCCCTTTCTGTCCTAATCTATTGACTGGTATTGATATATGCTGTTAAAAAGCTGCTGTCTTTGACCCAAGAGCTGCATGACTTGTAAAGCACTTTGGGATAGCAGGGGATGAAAGGTGCACTATAAATGTGAGATCCTAAATTTCCCAAGATTCCCAACACTTCCTGCTTCTAGTGAGGCCAGAGAAAAGCCACTTTTCTCAGGTTATTTGGTGCTTTCACTTCTGACTTGGTCTGCAAAGGACAGAAACATCAACAAAGGAAAGTTCAGCTTTTTCAGCTTTTAAGAACAACTGAGGTTTAGTTCACATTTTGGGTGAGGGTTTTGGTCTGGGTCTTATATTATTGGAAAAGCTTTTTATATTATCTACAACTGTCTCTAGAGTAAAATATCTCCTCTCTACTCTTCTCTATTGATGCCCCATACAGCTCTACTAATTAGAGCTGTGCAAATAATGGATTTTTCAATTCACTGGGAAGTCTGGGAAAAACAAAACAAACAACACCTTACACATTTCAGGTGGACATGAAAATGGTAATTTTTCAAAAATTTGGGGGGAATTGAAAAGTTGGGGGGAAAATCATTTTGGATCAAACAAACTGTTTTGCTCAACCCGAAATAAAATGGTTCATTTAGATTGAGCATTTCTTAACATTTTTATTTTGTAAAAAATAAAATTAAAATACATTTCAAAATGGAAGGGCATTTTGAATAGGAAAAAGTAAACATTTAAAATGTCAAAAATAAACATTTCAATTAGTTTGGGTTTTTGTTTTGCAACTGAAACAATTCAGCAAAATGACACATTTCTGAAGTGTTTCAAGTGACCCAACTTTGCATTTTTCACTGAAAAAATGTTTTGGTCAAAATTTTTGCCCAGCTCTACTACTAACTGCACCTATAGAAACTCCTTGCATAGCCTGAGCACAGAACTTGCTGTGAACAGTTACAGCATGGAGAACAGATTCCCTAGTACAGATCAAAGTAAATGTTTGTGTGTATATATATCATAACAAACCTGTGACTATTTAGGATTTTGCAGTTTCAGGTATACTGCACTGCTACTGGGAACATGGTAACTGCAGGACTAGAACTCAGTTCCTCCTATTCCAGGAGGAGAGACCGCTACCGCATGAGCTGAAGAAGAATTGCCTTTAGCTGGCACCAATATAGAGTCTATGGCCTTGGCTACACTTGCAGATGTACAGCGCTGTGAGTTAAACCTGACACTGAGCAGTCACCCACACACACACACTCAGTGCATGTGGAAACAACACAAGATAATTAGATCTGGCTTCAAGTAGAAACCAGGGAAATGTGATCATTGTGGTCTAACACGTTTAGGGGCCAGACAGGAGGGCTCAGGACGAAGCGTACAGAATATTTGTAAAAACATGTTCCTGGAATTCTGAGCCCATAAATAACGTTTGTTAGAAGTTATTCAGTATCTTCCCTAAGGGCTGGCAGGGAACAGAAATAAGCAGACCAGAAGGAGCTTAGGCGCATTCCAATTTGGGGAGGAGAGAGAGGCTACAAAGACATCTCCAACTGACTTATTATAGTTCCTTTATGGTACTTTTGCTTTTGCTTTACCCGGAGGGTAGAAAAAAACCCGAAAACAAACCCAGTGATTCCTCTCTGACAAGGGCTCAGCCATGAAACTCTTTCCTGCTCTGAGCTGCCCCTTGAAAGGTGTCTTGAGCTAGACTGACACTAGCCAGAGGCTATTCTAGCAATTGCCCATATTGCAGGGAAGTGACATTTATGTGAAGCAATCAGATCATTTTAAGCTTTGGAGAAAACGAGTAGCAACAAAGTGGAAGCTGTTTGGGTCTGTGCAAAGGTATCAGCATTTGCTTTGTCCATATTTACAGTCAATCCAAGGTAAAACGTCATCATTTCTACTGAAGGAAAGAAATAGAAGACAGAAGGGACTGAGGTCCACAGATGTTCCCACTGTGATCCTATAGAAGCTTCAAACTACAGTAAAAGGAAATTGATCATGATAAGTGATATGCCCATCAGCTCCAAGTCCTAATGCACCTCTCTCAATAGGTCCAGAAAAAGGAACAACTACCTCCACTCCGTGTCCCTCCCCGCCCACAACATTCGTCCCTCAAATTCAAGGGCTCATTGAACAGTCCAAGAGAGAAAATGTTTACTCAGCCCCCCATATTCAGTGATCAGTTTAATCCTGTGCATGTGAGCTGGGATTTGTGTCAAAAGAACTAAACTGCATCATATCTCCCCTACAATACCACTGGGTTCACTTTCATTCTTGAATCAATTCTGACAATAGAGGTGTTAACCCGGGACCTCTGTCCAGACTATAATTTGGAATAATTAAATTCTGCCTTCCTAAAATTTCCCCAGCCATGTGAATTAGCTACACTGTGATATTCTTCCTGTGGGGTGTAGGGGGTGGCCAGGGAGGGGTAGTACCTCTGATGGGGGGACTTGTCGTACCCTTTGGGGGTAGTCCATCCACTTTGGTCCCTACCTGTCACTCAGCTCTCACTTGTGGCTCCAAGTAGCTGCAGCATGCGCAGCGGCCACACCCCGGGCAACGGCTTCGACAGGCCGGCCAAACCAGGTGAGTGTAACTGATGGGACTCAAACCCTCAGTGAATTTGGGATATGCCTACCCCGCATGCAACGTCAGCTCCGGCGGACTGGGCGAAAGAGATCACTAAGATCCAACGGCCAAGAAGGCGGTTCTGCAATGCTTTGTGGAAAGCGAAGGACTTGACGAGGCACAAAAGACGTCAAGGCCATCCACTGCAACCAAAGAAGTTACAAGTCGTGACGATTTTTCGTACCATTGGTGTCTGGCTTCTAAGGTCGAGAGAGTGGGATTGCTCCCGTGCAATGGCTCTACCACTCAAAAGCTTTCATGCACAGGTCCTGTGCAAATCATCAAACATCATCATCATCATACTACCCAAGTCCTGCGGCGATGGGGGGTGGGGGGCAAAGCGACAGGTGGAGGTTACCACTGGGAGTCGTAGTCCCAATCCTGCATGCAGGCGGCCTGTGGATAGGTGGTCGTCCTGCTCTGTACTTGGGGCAGCAGAGTTGCCCGGCAGCATCCCAGGCGTCTGAGCAGCCCTCTTCAGGACAGCACTGCTCACCCTAGTAAGGGAGGGGCCTAGAAAAGGTGGCCTAAAAATTGCCTGCCCTACAACAACTGGCCAGCAAGCCGCGGCTGGCAGTTCAACCCAATCTGCGGCCGAAACCAAAAGAAAAATTTGAGAAAACTTACCATTGGTGTATGGAATGTTCGTACCCTCTGTGACGGGTTGGATCACAGAAACCCCCTTGGGAGCTGCCACCCAATGTGCAAAGACTACCCCTGCTTTCTGTTTTCCCTGCCAGCTCAGGACTCCAGCACCCTGTCTTGCTGAGCGAGACACTCCAGTCTGGCTCCAACACAGACCCAGGGTCTGAATTACTTGTCCCAAAGCTGCAAGTCTACCTAAAAACAGCTCACAGGAGTGTGCTTGTCTTTAGCACTCAGATGCCCAACTCCCAATGGGGTCTAAACCCAGATAAATCCGTTTCACCCTGCATAAAGCTTATGCAGAGTAAACTCATAAATTGTTCGCCCTCTATAACACTGATAGAAAGATATGCACAGCTGTTTGCTCCCCCAGGTATTAATACATACTCTGAGTAAATTGCTAAATAAAAAGTGATTTTATTAAATACAGACAGTAGGATTTAAGTGGTTCAAAGTAGTAACAGACAGAACAAAGTAAGTCACCAAGCAAAGTAAAATAAAATGCGCAAATCTATGTCTAATCAAACTAAATACAGATGATTTCCTCACCAGTTCCAGAGCACTCCCTTTTACAGGCTAATCTCCTTTTAGCCTGGGTCCAGCAATCACTCACACCCCCTGTAGTTACTGTCCTTTGTTTTAGTCTCCTTCAAGTATCCTCGGGGGGTGGAGAGGTTCCTTCTTTAGCCAGCTGAAGACAAAATGGAGGGGTCTCCCCCAGGGTTAAATAGACTCTCTCTTGTGGGGAGGAGACCCCCCCTCCTCCCTCCTATGCAAAGTCCAGCTCCAAGATGGAGTTCTGGAGTCACCTGGGCAAGTCACATGTCCCTGCATGACTCAGTCTTTACAGGCTGAAGCCATTGTCCACATGGTATCTTGCATGTCTCCAGGAAGACTTCTTATGTGGATTGGAGCATTCCAAGATGCATTGTTCCCCAAGTGTTTCCTGATCAGGTACTTAACCTGGCGAATTCCTTCCTAAAGAAGCTGACCAAATGCCTCCCAAAGCTTACTTAGAAACCAAGCAAGCATACAGCCCATATTCTTAACCTCAAGTAGAAAATGATATATATATGTACAAATAGAATGAATAGATATAGTAGATCATAACCTTTACGGAGATATGTTACCTGGCACAGGCAGCACCAAACATATTCCAGTTATGTCATACATACATTTATAAGCACCCCCTCCCCATAAAGCCTTATGGGGTACACTGTCACACCCTCATGGATCGAGAAGCTGTTGCAAGACCTGAGAGAAGGACAGCCCTCATTGCTCGAGAACTAGTCCGTTATAACATCGATATAGCAGCATTAAGTGAAACAAGATTGCCTGGGGAAGGTTTCTTGAGTGAACCAGGAGGTGGTTACACCTTCTTCTGGAAGAGTAAGACTGAGACAGAGGACAGAATACACGGAGTTGGTCTGGCAATAAAAACCTTATTGATGCATCAACTCCCAGACCTTCCAGTGGGTATCAATGAAAGATTGCTGAAGCTACGTTTCCCACTAAATGCCAAACGTCATGTCACCATCATCAGTGCATATGCACCCACTTTAACATGCTCTGACAACTCAAAGGAACAATTCTATGAAGATCTCGACAGACTGATCAAGGCCACACCTGTAACAGATAAACTACTCCTACTTGGAGATTTCAATGCCCAAGTCGGGGCTGACAGCGAGAACTGGAAAGGAGTAATCGGGCCACATGGTGTAGGCAAAATGAACAGTAATGGCTTACTTCTTTTGAGTCTTTGTTCTGAAAATGACCTGACCATTACCAACACTCTGTTCTGACAAGCGGACAAATACAAAATGACGTGGATGCACCCTAGGTCCAAACAGTGGCATCTGATAGATTATGCCATTGTTAGAAGGCGAGACATCCGAGACGTACTGATTACCAGAGTAATGCAAGGCGCAGAGTGCTGGACAGATCACAGATTAGTCAGGACGTCTCTTCAACTCTACATCGTTCCTTCTCGGCACAAACGCCCTAAGCATGTGCGACCTGCTTTCAATATAGCCAAACTGAAGGATGCTCAATGTTTCAACAAATTCCAGAAGAGTCTTGATGACAAACTGACATCCCACGGACAACTGATCAGTACTGTAACCGAAAAGTGGAACCAGTTCAAGCAGATAGTGACTGACAAAGCAATAACATCTCTTGGACCAAAGAAAAGAACACATCAGGATTGGTTTGATGAGAACCAAGAAGAAATATGCTCAGCACTGGAAGTAAAGAGAAAAGCCTTTATCAAATGGCAGAATGACCCCTCCTCAGTCTCTAAACGGGACCATTTCAAGTACCTTCAGAGCAAAACACAGAAAGACCTCCGTCAGATACAAGACAGCTGGTGGGAGAGCAAAGCCAAAGAAATAGAGCACTATGCTGAGACCCACAACTTAAAGATGTTCTTTAGTGCTATTAAGACTGTCTATGGACCCTTTAAACCAAGGACCACCCTATTGCTCTCATTAGACAACACAATGCTGATTAAAGATAAAGAAGGCATCAACGAAAGATGGTGAGAACACTTTAGCAACCTTCTCAATAGACCATCAACCGTGAATAATAATGTCCTTAATGAAATTCCACAACAACCTGCTCTGACAGATCTTGACTTTCCGCCTACTATAGATGAGATTAAGAAAGCTGTTAGCCAGATGAGTTCAGGGAAAGCTCCTGGAAAAGATGGGATACCAACAGAGATATATAAAGCAGCAGGTCCAGCAGCACTAGCAGCGTTCCACAGCTTGATCATCAACATCTGGGAGGATGAAAACATACCACAGGACCTTCGCGATGCTACTGTTGTCTCTCTTTTCAAGAACAAAGGCAGCAAAGCAGAATGTGGAAACTATAGAGGCATATTCCTCCTCTCTGTTGGAGGGAAGATCATCGCCCGCGTCATCTTGAACTGCTTAATAGCCAGTATTTCCGAGGCAAATCTACCTGAAAGTCAATGTGGTTTTCGACCTGGCCGGAGCACAGTCAACATGGTATTTGCTGTCAGACAAATACAAGAGAAGTGCATTGAACAGAACATGCACCTGTATGCTGTCTTCATAGATCTCACAAAGGCGTTTGATACCGTCAACAGGGAAGCCCTTTGGATCATTCTAACATGACTGGCTGCCCAAGAAAATTTGTCCAGATTATACGCCTTTTTCATGACAGGATGACAGGCCAAGTATTGTCTGATGGAGCCACATCAGCCCCCTTTAACATCACCAACGGCGTGAAACAAGGATGTGTTCTCGCTCCTGTCCTATTTAACCTGTTCTTTACATGTGTCCTTAACCATGCACTGAAAGATCTGGACCGAGGTATATACTTGAAATACCGGCACGATGGTTCACTTTTTGACCTCCGTCGCCTGAATGCAAAGACTAAGACAGTGCAGAAACTCCTTCTTGAGGCACTCTTTGCTGACGACTGTGCCCTCATGGCTCACACTGAAAATGATCTTCAGCACATTGTCAACAAGTTTGCTGAGGCCTCGCAACTTTTCGGACTATCAGCTTCGGAAAGACTCAGTTCTCCATCAACCTGCACCTGGATCAAATGCTTCTGTCCCGAGTATCTCCATCTACGGCACTCAGCTGAAAGTAGTGGAGAACTTTAAATATCTGGGTAGTGTCATATCCAGTGATGGATCACTGGATAATGAGATCAATGCACGAATATCCAAAGCAAGCCAGGCACTTGGCTGTCTGCGTGTCAAAGTTTTAAATCACCACAATATCCGGATGTCAACAAAACTGCTTGTGTACAGAGCTGTTGTTCTTTCATCTCTTTTGTACGGGTGCGAAACATGGACACTATATAGGCGTCACATCAAGCAGCTCGAAGCATTTCATATACGCTGCTTCCACAACATCATGAAGATCCACTGGCAAGACAAAGTGCCCAATCTCGAGGTCCTCGAGAGAGCCCAGATGACAAGCATCGAAATGATGATCATGAAGTTACAGCTACGTTGGACCGGTCATGTCAGCCGCATGGATGCCAACAGAATCCCCCGCCAGCTTCTGTATGGTGAGCTCTCCCAGGGCATCCGGCATATAGGTTGTCCACGGAAACGTTACAAGGACACCATCAAAGCCAATCTGCACTACAGCAGTATCAAACCTAGGGACCTTGAGGACGCCGCCAGTGACAGAACACAGTGGCGTGCAACAGTCAGAAATACCTGCATCGCCTTTGAGGAAGACCGCTGCCGGCGTCTACAAGAGGCACGCGAACGACGTCACAGAGCATCAGCAGCGCACAATCCACTGACCGCGAACTTCCCATGCACCATCTGCAGCAAAATGTGCACCTCTAGAATTGGCTTGTACAGTCACCAGAGGGCACACCATAAGACCAACAACTGATGATCTGCACAGATTTGTCATCATCGGATTTGATGGACTACCAAGGATATTCTTCCTGTGCTAAACTGTCCCTGCTCGCTGCTGAACAGCTGCTGGGTTCCACCTCATAGGCAGCTGCATTTCACTGGTAGATGAACTTGAATCCTTCGTATAGTTCAGGATCTTTCATTAGGAAAAGTACTATATAAATGTTTATTATTATTTTCCTCCTTAGGCACTGTACATACATATAATGCTGCCCTCTACCAAAAATCTGCAGAAAAAATTGAACCACCAACTTCATTTTTTCACAAACCCCTGAAAACATGATTGATTTGATTAGGAGCTTATGATTGAGGCAGTGCAGCCTAGTGGAGAGGCCTCTGGCCTGAGACCCAGGTTTCATTCCCAGCTCTGCCACTGACCTGCTGGATTACCATGAGAAAGTCACTTCACCTTTGTTATAAAATGGGAATAATGACACTGACTTCCTTTGGAAGATCTGCTGATGGAAAGTGCTAAATAACAGTTAGGTATTGTTATTTATTTGCCAGTTTCATTAGTCACAAGACTTTTCCCCCACAGCTCTCTGAAGACAGCAGAAACCCCAACTGTCCTTTCCTGGCTAGATTATGCCAAACATCCTCTCCAAGTGTGATACCAATCAGCTGAGCTGTTTCATTACATAGCGAAGTGCTTAGTTTATGGGGCTAGTCTGCAGCAAGGGATTCACTACTGCATGATTGTTCACTTGAAAGCAACATGCTGTCTTCTGCACTGTTTCCATGTAAATTACACTTGCTGATAATAACTTGGTACCTCATTGATTCACTGAAATATGTATAACCCACATATCTTCTAGGTGTGGTGTTCTGTCCCATCTAATGGCGGGGTGGGGCAGGTCCGTCGGAGTTACACAGGCACATTCTCAGAGTTTACAGCAGTGAGCAATTTCAGAAGAAGTGAGCATCTGCCAAAAAAAAAGAGGCTAATATCAATTAATGTTGGCCCATGTCCATTGTCTGCTCCAATTAAAAAATAACTATGCACAGATCCACATACTGACCACTGAACCTTAAACCAGTTAGAAAAGGTGTTGGTTTTAATTACAACAAGCTCAAGACACCATCACTGCCAGCCATTTGTGCAGCCCTGAACCACTGGATAAAAGAAAGATCTGGCAACTGCTCACAGGGCACCTAGGGTAGAATAAGACTCAGTAGGGTCTGGATCTGGTAAAATCACCAATTTCTGCTTAAGACAGAGGAGAGCAATTCTGTTTGCTTAGCAGCTGGCTGTACAGTCTACTAAACCCAGGCATGTTTGGCATGAAGTGGCCAGATGCTAGGGACACATGTTCCATTGATTAATCATTCTATGTAGGCAGCACATTCTGCACCAGGCAGGGTTGCTAATTTATGGCAGGAGGATAACAGAGTCTGTGACTTTCCATTTTTTGTGGACAGTTACAGAGGCAACTTAGCTAAGGTCACCCCTGATATAAGGAAATTAACCTAGGAGGTAGCAGTGCAAGTGTTGCTGGTTTGGGATGGTGGGTGCACCACGCCCCAACAGCAAATTAGGTGCATGGTACCTCAGGCTCCCTGTTGTCATGGAAACTAGTTGGCCCACAGTACATATGATGGCCCAATCCTCTCCAAAATGTTACTAGAATGGAGTCAAAGCTTTACTCCTGAGATATGCAAGCTAATTAGTGCTGGTACCAGACCCCAGTTCTTTTTACGACCCACAGGTTGTAGTTCACTCCTCCATGTGCCAAGCTGATGTTATAGGCTCCCTTGCGCTCCACACATACGTTCAGTCTGGCCTTACACATTACCTCTGGAGCTTTCAGTAATACCTATAGATGGGGCTGAGCTACAAGGTTTGGGCCTGGATCCACACTTCCCCAAAGTTCAGGGTGTCCACATCTAGGGCTTTGGTTTAGTTAATCTCTAGGAGTAACCAGATTATTAGACTCTCTGATTTGGAGAAAACAAGTGAGTCACTAAGGGTCATCCCATACCTGCAGCACCTGGGTTTTCCTTAATGGGTTCCCTCCAAATGCTCAACCATGCTTAGTTTAGAAGATCTGAAGATGCCAGCCCATTGAAGACTTGTTTTTATATAGCCAGAGAGATTACAACCAGAAGAGGTATTCATCCATATGGCACATTAAACCAGCAAGAACAATTTGAATGTGAAGTGAGAGGCTGTGAAGGTTCATAATTAAAGACCATTTCCACTCTGTTTAAAATACACAAATGAACATGTGAATGCACCTGTGAAGTTTCTAGTTAAGGAAGGAAATTCACACAGGGGTAAACTCCATTGGCTGACTTTGGCTAGCTGGAATTTAGGAATATTGGTGCCCATAATTTCTAATGCTTAAATTTTTAGGGTTTTTTAAAAGAGTCTGTGGTTGGGGGGCCTCATTAAATCCAAGTCTCTTGTGCGGCTGATCTATGGGCTATAGTTGGTTAATTGAAAACATTGTTTAACCTTAAGAATACATCAGAGCTCCAAAGAGCAGCCCTTGTTCCATGTGTGTATTGAGTATCACCAGATTTCCATAAGAAGGCGGTTTTTCAAGGCCTCAGCATCTACCATCAGGGCCAGATTTTCAATAGCACCCAACATGCTGAGGTCACTTGCAAATTTGGCACTTATTTAGGTGTCTAACTGGAATCAGTGGCCTTCTGAACATTCCAGCCACCGTGCACAGATACTTCATGTTCTTGACGCACCTACAACTTCTAACCCTTGCTTTCTTTTCACTTCCTGGTTTGTAGATGATTCTATTGTCCTTTTGTTGCAAAATGTGCTCCCAGAGAGTTGGGTGAGGACAGTGTTAGGACAAACAAGGAAGTGATAGCTTCCATGTTTCAGCCTTGCTGTTACAGTAGGGAGTTACATTTTTACAGTTATGTGGCTCAGACAAGGTCATTTAAGGAGGTACCAAAAATAAACAAGTACAATAATACAATGTCCAGCTTCACAGAGATTATGGACACAGACTGTTCTTGCTAATACAATCAGTGGCAGAATCTGATGGGAGCAATGCGTTCAGAAGACAATTGGCTCTGAAGAATTTATGACTCAGCTTCTACCAAGAAACAAGGGCTTTCCATAGAATAGCAAGTTTAGCCATTAGACCAGGCATGTTGGATTTCCTGATGCTTAGCACATACTTATGACATACGTGGCACTTCTATGCATGGGTGACATTTTAAGTGCTTCCACCCACTTATGCTCAGACCAGGAACCTAAAACACAAGGGAGCCCACACTGAATTCCTCTTATTCTTAACATTAGTGGTAGCTGGTGCCCAAAAGAAGGGGTGGGGCTCCTGGCAGCAGGCTGTTTTCCACTCCTTGCCTGCAGGTTGATACTTTCAAAGTGAAAGACTGGGACACTGTAGTGGGAGTTGTCACAGGGAAGTGTTTGGTGGGAGAATGCATGAGGCAAGAAAAAAGGACTCTCTTCCCCTTTCAGAATGCAAAACTGGGACACTTGCCTCTGAAAGGCAGGTGGTGAGAACACATCCTTTACCCATTTGTGGCCCCTTTATGGTTCTCTCCAAATCCCAGCCTCCCCCACTCCAAGCTAGCTCTTAACCTACCAGCCCTTCCCTGCTCTCCTCTGCACTCTGATGCCCCAACATCAGCTCACCAGTAGACTCCACTGAGCATGTCTCTCCCCCTGCCCCCCTCTCCCTGCCCCTAATATATAGAGAGGGAGGAAAAGGAGGACGAAGACAAGGGAAGTTACTGCCCTTCCCACATTTCCTCCCACATCAGCCCTGATCCTTCTTTCTTTCTCTTCTTCCTCCTCCTCCTCTCTCTCCCTTTTCTTTTCACATTTTATCCATTCCTCAAATTGCCCACTGTATTGTGAGTCTCTTTGGGCATGCTCGGAAAGCACAGACCAGGAATTCCACACAAAATCCCAATCATGCCTATCAGTTCTGAGCCACAGTTATTCATATCTAAGACCTTTGGTTTCAGGACAGCTGCCACTAAACTGCTGCTCTGTGGAAGTACACAAGGCCTCACACCCACAGGGCTGCCTGGAATATCTGCAAGTTCCATGACCCATCACTGTATATAATATCAGGTAGCTACTCTACTTTATTCCCTTGTACCTGATGTAACACAATCATTTCCTTACATTCGCCTGCATTTATCCCCCACTGTTTTTGTTTTGTGATCATTCTTATTTTACCCAACACTGCAAATTCGCAGCCACAATTGCGACCAGATTTTTGAAAGTGCTAAACTCTTATTTGGACACCAAAATGAGTGGATAGATTTTTCCAGAGAGCTCGGCATGTTGGGTATCAAGCTGCTTTGAAAATCTGGCCATAAGTGTAACCTTCCCTTTCCTCCCTCGGTTACTTGGGAGTAGGCAACACTCACCTGTGTGCCTGGGCACCTGATGTTGTTGACGTTAAAGGAGATCCTGAGTATCCCAGTGGTGATGTTGGATAGGTGGGAATCCTCTATCCATCCCTCTGCTGCAGTTCCTTTACTCCTAAAGGAATTTACAATTGGCGACGCCTGTACTTGGCTGGCCCCTGTACACACTCAGTGGCATGCCTTGGGAACCTCCAGGAATAAACCTATTCTAATAATAATAATAATCTGTGACATGGGACTCACTCAAAAATACCAATTATAAATAATATACATCCAATATACTTAAATTAGAGTTAACACACTTTTATTTAACAATTTAAAGAAACAGGGTATAACAGACTAAGATTATATGTCACTACTAATTTAAATCCACAGGGGGCAGTTGAATAAATCAATAAAATTTAGTATACAGTAATAAATGAAACTTATCTAACTGGCATTTACACTGCCACCATTTACCCCACCCCGGAGTGTACACTCTTCTGGATTTCAGAGTCCTAGACGCTTGCTTGAGTGGACATGCCTGAAGATCTGAAGCTGGAGACAGCACTCTGTTGGTTCTGTGTATCAGTACAGCCAACACAACACAACCCCTCTGATGACTGGAGTTGGCCCCACCAAATGTCAGCAGCTCTGGGTCCTGGTTCAATGGGACGATCATTCTGCCTCTCCTCAGACTCAGTCTCTCTGCTGTGCCCCGTCCCTTGCAAGTACTTTCCCAAACAAGAGTGGGGGTTACTCTCAGTTCCTTCACTGCAGGCCCACCTCAGTCAGCTCTAGGTACAGTCATAGTCTCTGCCCTGGCTCCAGTGAAACCACCAATCATCTCTGAAGCTCCCTGCCCAATCAAAGCCCCAGCAGGCTCCCAGCAGCAGTTAGCAGCAGTGCCTGGTATGGAAAGAGGTCCACACCAGCAATCTCACTCCTTTCCCAAAATGGAGCCCACCTCCTGCTCTCCCCGCACTCCCTGAAAGAGGAAGTTTCTCACTCTTTCTCCAAGGCATCATGGGAGTTGTAGTCTCTAAGGCTAGATTGCAGCACACAGGATCTTCCCAACTGGAACACTTCCAATAAAGTTCAGAGTGAGGCCCCTCTAGTAAAGGGGGCCTACATAAGCATAATGGGAGTTGCTGTGTGCTTGTCACTTTTGAAAATCTGACTCTTATTTAGGTATCTAAATGGGAACTGATAATATTTGAAAATCTGCCCCCCTAATTGTTTAGAGCTATTTTCTGGTACAGTCCCTTCATCTAAAGCTGCAAGAACTTGGGTTGCTGGGATAAACTGAAGTCTCAAACCAAACTAATTCTGATTTTGAAAAACCAAAGCTCAATTACCACGGTTTTGAAAAACCAAACCCATGTTCATGTAAAGGGACTCATGGCTCCTTACCATGGGGGGGTTCCAAAGAGGATGGAGCTCGGCTGTTCTCAGTGGTGGCAGATGACAGAACAAGGAGCAATGGTCTCAAGTTGCAGTGGGGGAGGTCTAGGTTGGATATTAGGAAACACTATTTCACTAGGAGCGTGGTGAAGCACTGGAATGCGTTACCTAGGGAGGTGGTGGAATCTCCTTCCTTAGAGGTTTTTAAGGCCCGGCTTGACAAAGCCCTGGCTGGGATGATTTAGTTGGGAATTGGTCCTGCTTTGAGCAGGTGGTTGGACTAGATGACTCCTGAGGTCCCTTCCAACCCTGATATTCTATGATTCTATGATTCTACTAAAACTCAGTGGTTTTTTTTTTGGTTGGCTACCTCCCGGTACCAAAAGAAAGGGGAAGGGTTGATGGGAAATCAGGACCCTGAGACTGACAGTCCCCAGGGGCAATGAGGAGAGGCCAATGCTCCAGGTCAGCCTGATTGATAGGGCGGGCAGGCTAATGAGGGAATCAGGAGACCGGGGGATGGGAGGTGAGATCCTGTCCTCTGTGTGAGCTTGAATTGCCTGAAACAAGGGGGAGGGGGAGAAGAAGGCGAGGAGTGGGGAGCTTGGCTGCAATTTTTCCCCGTGGGTACTCCAGCCCCGGAGCACCCATGGGGTCAGCGCCTCCCTCCCGCTTGCCTCCTTACCTGAATATTGGGACAAATGGCATCCCGATCATACATTGATCAGGATGCAGGACAAAGGGTTAAATATCGGGACAATCCCAATTTTATCGGGACATTTGGTCACCCTAGCACTGCCAGAGCAAGTGCCTGAACCGCAGCATCCCTGCAACACAGCCAGGGCCTGAGAAGGAGGCCTGGGATATGTGAGGAACAGACTGTGAACTGCCCTTACATTCCAGAGACAGCTCTTTGTGATGTCCCAGTGCCACAGAGCGGGGTTATAAGAACATAAGAATGGCCATACTGGGTCAGACCAAAGGTCCATCTAGCCCAGTATCCTGTCTTCCAACAGTGCCCAATGCCAGGTGCCCCAGAAGGAATTAACAGAACAGGTAATCGTCAAGTGGTCCATCCCCTGTCGCCCATTCCCAGCTTCTGGCAAACAGAGGGTAGTGACACCATCTCTGCCCATCCTGGCTAATAGCCATTGATGGACCTATCCTCCATGAACTTATCTAGTTCTTTTTTGAACCCTGTTATAGTCTTGGCCTTCACAACATCCTCTGGCAAAGAGTTCCACATATTGAATGTGCGTTGTGTGAAAAAATACCTCCTTTTGTTTGTTTTAAACCTGCTGCCTATTAATTTCAATAGTTGACCCCTAGTTCTTATGTTATGAGAAGGAGTAAATAACACTTCCTTGTTTACTTTTTCCACGCTTGTCATGATTTTATAGACCTCAATCATATCCCCCCTTTCGTCGTCTTTTCCAAGCTAAAAAGTCCCAGTCTTCTTAATCGCTCCTCATATGGAAGCCGTTCCGTACCCCTAATAATTTTTGTTGCCCTTTCCTGAACCTTTTCCAAGTCCAATATTTCTTTTTTGAGATGGGGTGACCACATCTGCATTCAAGATGTGGGTATACCATGGATTTATATAGAGGCAATAAGATATTTTCTGTCTTATTATCTATCCGTTTCTTAATGAGTCCCAACATTCTGTTCGCTTTTTTGACTGCTGCTGCACATTGAGTGGATGTTTTCAGAGAACTATCCACGACGCCAAGATCTCTTTTTTGAGTGGTAACAGCTAATATAGACCCCATCATTTTATAGTATAGTTGGGATTATGTTTTCCAGTGTGCATTACTTTGCATTTATCAACATTGAATTTCATCTGCCATTTTGTTGCCCAGTCACCTAGTTTTGTGAGATCCTTTTGTAGCTCTTCTCAGTCTGCCTGGGACGAAACTATCTTGAGTAGTTTTGTATCATCTGCAAATTTTGCCATCTCACTGTTTACTTCTTTTTCCAGATCATTTATGAATATGTCGAATAGCACTGGTCCCAGTACAGACCCCTGGGAGAAACCACTATTTACCTCTCTCCATTCTGAAAACTGACCATTTATTCCTACCCTTTGTTTCCTACCTTTTAACCAGTTACCGATCCATTAGAGGACCTTCCCTCTGATCCCATGACAGCTTACTTTGCTTAAGAGCTTTGGTGAGGGACTTTGTCAAAGGCTTTCTGAAAATCTAAGTACACTATATCTACTGGATCCCCCTTGTCCACATGCCTGTTGACCCCCTCAAAGAATTCTAGTAGATTGGTGAGGCATGATTTACAAAAACCACGTTGAGTCTTCGCCAACAATTTATACTCATCTATATGTCTGATAATTTTGTTTTTACTATAGTTTTTTACTATGTGTTTTCCTTTAACCTTTTCTCATTTTTTAAAAAATTGATTGCTCTTTAATATATTGTATTTGCTTTGAACTGTATGTAATGATCAGTGGGTCAGAGAAGCGTCCAGTATGGAGAAAGCACCCCGGAGTGGGGACACCTTAGCCCCGTCCTAAGCAATCATGACAAGGTTGGGGTCGAGCCCCCCAGGAATCCTGGGCCCAGCCTTGTTGGGGTTACGAGGACTCTGCCACACAGGAGAGTAAAAGGGGAGCCCTTGAGGTCAGGCAGGCCTCTGAGTAAAGGAAGTGGGAGCGAGGACTCAGATCCTTTCACTAGTCCATTTCACCGGGGTAATTTATAAGCCAGAAAGGTTCCCCAATAGCGGGACCATTCCCCTGCTGACATTCATCCTCTCTTGCACTGTCCTTTGTCTTAGAACTAAAGAACTGGGAGTGAGGAAACGGTACTAGTGCATTTGTAAATCATTGAGAGTCAAAGCTGGGTCATTTGCAGGTCAATATTTTCTCTCCCCCTTTTTTTTTTAAGCACTGCCAGGAATTGTTTTGGAAGGCACTAAAGGAAGCTGTCTTGACGCAAATACAGTTTAAAATACCACATATTTCAATTTCTTTTTATTTCTTTTTTAAGTTGACACAGGAGAAGTGGCAGCCTTGAACACAGCAGTTATCTTATTGACAGTGAATTTGGGTCACCTTGTAGGATCAATCTGTCACACTGACTGTGTGCTACAGTGTTGTGGCACTGTGTTTGTGTACAACAAGGCAACGTCATGCAGTGCTGCTTATCCTTTTGGGATGGTAAGTATCTCACCAGCTGTGCATGTAAAATGGGTTTTTGGCATGAGTGAACTGGGAGGAGCCCAGAACAATCAGGATGAGTGGCAGCCCTAAATTAATAAGCACAATTAAGTTTAAACTAGAATAGCACAAACTGTCCCACTATTCCTACAGGAAACAGAACTATAAACCTAACTGCACGCTGTTTTTCTAAATAGAAGTTTGGAAGCACTATCAAGATGAGAGATCATATGGGACCAGATCCTAAAGCCTTTGAAGTCAGTGGGAGTTTTTCCATTGCTTCACTGGGCTTTGCGTCAGGCCTGAATTGAGGGGCCAGCATTGCTGATGGTAAGCTGAACCTGGCCCCTGAGAAGCCTCAGATGGTGGAAGCCATAATGTTACTTGATGGTGAGCTAGCCAAGTTCCTTGGTTACATTGCTATGTGACAGCTTTCCCAATGCAATCACATTGTTGTATTTACTGTACACTATCAACCCCTGTTTCCTAGTTTTTTTAATAGTGGATATATAGCACTATGTGCTCCTAAGTGGGAGACAGTAAGTAGTTCTACAAGTTCTGAAAGTAGGATAATTAATAGTCCAATTAGGGTGAACTCTTAGGGCATGTCTTCACTACCCGCCGGATCGGCGGGTAGCAATCGGTCTATCGGGGATCGACTTACCGCGTCTAGTGAAGACGTGATAAAATCGATCCCTGATGGCTCTACCGTCGACTCCGGAAATCCACCGTGGCAAGAGGCGGTAGCGGAGTCGACGGCGGCGCGGCAGCGGTCGACTTGCCGCCGTCCTCACAGCCAGGTAAGTCGACCTAAAATACGCCACTTCAGCTATGCTATTCACGTAGCTGAAGTTGCGTATCTTAGGTCGACCCCCCGCTGTAGTGTAGACCTAGCCTTAGCCCCATTAGAAGTCGATTGGAGTTTTGTCATTAATTTGGGCTTCACTCTGAGTCTCAGGTGATCAGTTATTAAACAATCACTATGACAATATCTTGCTATCATGATCCAATGGTCAGGAAATGTTTAGTTTACACAAATCCAGTTAAATTGCTATATAAGAAAAATATTTAGTTTTACAGATCTGTGTCCATGAGCTCAAGGGATAGCAATGCAAACTAGCCACAAGCTCATTCATTGGAATTTGTACATCTTATTGGGCTATGCCTGGGGTCTATTGTTGGACTCTGCCACTGACCTGCAGTGTGCCCTGAGCAAGTCACTTCTGCTCTGCTTCCCTTCCCCCACCCTTTGCTAATTAGCTCATATACTCTTTGGGGCAGGGACTGTCTATTAATATATATTAGTGCAGCACTTAGTACCTATGCTTTTCTAGGTGCTACAGTAATAACACATTCACAGTGAGGGAAACATAAAAAGGAGAGTGAAGAGGATATTTTGGGGTGGGTATATCAGGGAGCCGCCGCTACTCAAGTCATTTTAAATAATTCCTTCCTCTCAGGTACTGCTAGACAGTTATTATAGTTCCTTTGTCAGCTTTTCCCTAGTGACGGCATGGCAGGCTCCCTTACCCTCACCTCACATCCTCTGACCCTTTCAGCATCTTGGTCAGACGCCGTTGGCTTCCCATCTCATCCCAGTGTTAGGGGTTATTCCATCAGTGAATGAGATTTCCAGTCTGATCCTTGTTAAAGAGATCTGCTAAATCCACCTTTTTAAAGGATTCTACCAGAAAAGCCTAATGACAGATCCATTTTAATCAGTAGAGAGTGGTATGATGCATATATGCATTCCCACGTTGCCATGTGACAGTTTCCATGTCGGATGCCATATTGAACAGCTTGGAGCAATTAAAGAAACAAGTTAATTGTAAAACGTGTATGTTTTCCCTGCCTTGCAAACAGAGGCTCCTGCAGGTAGCACCATAATTATGCTCCCCTGTGTGCTACTTCTAATGCTCCCAACTAGTTATCTAGAGCCCTAAGGCCTGATTTTTCACTCCATCCCTGCAGATTTGTACCACTATAACTCCCTAGTGATTGTTACTGGCCTAAAACTGCCATAATAGAGGTGTGTGTGTGTGTGACATTATAGACATAATCTGGGACCATATAGAACATGGTTGCAACCAAAGTCCTGCAGTGGCACCAAATCTTGTATAAAGGGGGTCAAATGAGGTGTCTAAGACAAGGTTATGGTTTACTGGTTATGATTATGCTGTCTATATGTGTGTATCAATTTTGTAGTTGAAGTTATGAATATTGGCTCTATACTGTCTGTATTTCAAACTTATAGCTATGCTTCTGGGTGACATCCCAGACAAGCTGGTATTAGCTCTGCTTAGCCTGCTTGATGGCCCATTAAGGACCATCAGCTATACAATTGACCCATTGAGAGAAGGCAAATATGCCTTGTAACTCAGCAAAGTATGCAGGAACTTGCCCATGTGACTCCAGACTCCATTTTGCTGTAATTTTCCACAGTAAGAACAAAGAGGTGTTCTTACACCTGGAAAAGACTATATAAGGCTGATGCCTCATCTCCATCTTGTCTTCAATCCTGCTTCTTACCTCTGGAGGGACTTTGCTAGAAACAGAAGCTCTACACAAAGCACCGATGACCCATCCCAGCTGGGGATGTATTCCAGAGACTTGATTTGAACCTGCAGTTTATTCAATCACTGCTACAAGCCTGAACCAAGAACTTTGCCATTACTGTATGTAATTGATTCCATTTAACCAATTCTAGCTCTCATCTCTATCTTTTTCCTTTTATGAATAAACCTTTAGATTTTAGATTCTAAAGGATTGGCAACAGCGTGATTTGTGGGTAAGATCTGATTTGTATATTGACCTGGGTCTGGGGCCTGATCCTTTGGGATCAGGAGAACCTTTTTTCTTTTATTGGGGTATTGGTTTTCATAACCATTGGTCCCCATAACGAGTGGCACTGGTGGTGATACTGGAAAACTGGAGTGTCTAAGGAAATTGCTTGTGTGACTTGTGGTTAGCCAGTGGGGTGAGACCAAAGTCTTCACTGTCTGGCTGGTTTGGTTTGCCTTAGAGGTGGGAAAAACCCCAGCCTTGGGCTGTTACTGCCCTGTTTTAAGCAATTTGTCCTGAATTGGCACTCTCCGTTGGGTCCCGCCAGAACGGCATTGTTACAGGGCGAATGAGGCCTCTAGTCTCTATCTAGAGTCAATGGACTAGATTTTCAGACGGTGGAGATCAGCACAGCTCCGTTGCCTTCTCTGGGATTAACTTAAAACTAGAGGTTTGCACCCTTCAAATCTGGGAGAACAGTTATGGTTCCTTTGCAATACCTTCTCCCCCTGCTGCATTATACATACTCTTTCCTCATCAGTCAAGTCCTCCTTGCATTTTTTCCTTTTGTTCTTCTCCAGGTTTTCACCAATTTCTCAACATGCTTCTGGTATAAAAGTACTCAGAAATGCATGGATTATTGTTCAGCAGGTGCCCTCTGACCTGATCCCTCACCTTCCTTGTCCATGACACGATCTCCTTTCAGAAGAGCCCGAATCCTGCCCCGGTTGACGTGGATGGGAGTTCTGCTATTGGAATCAATGGAACAAGGACTTAGGGCCAGATTTTTAAAGTTAGGCACTTAAAGATGCCGCTAGACATTTATTGGGCTCTTCAAAAGTGCCTTAGACAATGGTTAAACAGTGACATTTTCAGAACACAATGTTTTGATTTTTCCTTTTGAAACAACTTTTGATTTCAAACTGGTTTTGATTTTGTATTCTAACATATAAATGAAAGAGCTGAATTTGAAATGAAACGTTGTTGTTGAAACATTATGATCAACCTGAAACTAATTTTTTTTTCTGGAATTTTCTTTTACGGAGAATTTCAAAATGTTCAGATTTCATTCATCATTGGAACAAAAATAAATGTCAAACTCTCGAACCCCTCCGGGAAATTGAATGTCTGTTCTCTGCCCCAGCTCTGTTTCTATGACCCCTGAGCTTGATAGCTCTTTTAATGCTACCTTCCCCGAGGCGACTGCAACTGCTGCTCTTATTCAGACATGTGTCTACTTTTTTCTTTTAAGCTCTTTACCTTTATGCTTTAGGGCTGTGCCATCCCGAGCTCTAATTATAATGTGTAGCTGTGGTGATGCTCCAGTTTAGCAGGCAATGAGCTGGTCATACTCATTGCTTTGGTCAGTGGTGGCTTATTGGTGCATCCAAACAGAACTTAACAAATAAACAAAAGGACAACAGTCCATCCCTCATAGATATGCTATGCACTTACTCCATGTGAGCAACTCCAGCCTCCTAGGCCTACACAACTGCTGCCCATTACATCCTAACTTGCCTCCAGTACACCAGTGTGACCACTAACCCCCCCCACCAATCCCCCATGCCCCTTTTCAGAGACCTCTCCCGCCCCCGCCCCGCTACTGAGGGTGGACTCTGGGCCTAACACAGGGAGAATTTTCCCTTGAGCTGTCCTCTTATTAATCCTCAGGGGTAAACACAGACCAGGCAGTCTGCTAATCCTAGGAAAATCATAGCCCCACGGCACTCTGACCAGAGGGATCCTTTGTGCGTGAGTGTTGGGCCATGGTTATCTCCTGATAGCCAGTATCATCAGCAGCAAATGAGAAGCACACCAGAGCCCCAGAAACCTCCCTGCTCTGCTCTTAATCCCAGTTAAAGCGTAGTAGCAGCAAACCTAAAAGCAAAACAGGCCTTAAGGCAAGATGAAGCCCAGCCTCTGCAGCTTATAGCTGCAATGTGTACAAGTAGCCCAGGAACTATAATAACTGTCTAGCAGTATCTGACAGGAAGGAAGCTAATGGGAGCTGCGGGCGGTGGCACTTGGGGGGAGCAGCATGTGGAGCCCCCTGGCTGCCCCTACACATAGGGGCCAGAAGGGGGACATGCTGCTGCTTTCAGGAGCTGCGCAGAAAGCCCCTGACCCCGCTCCCCGCTGGGAGCTCAAGGGCCGGATTAAAAGTTCTGATGGGCCAGTTGCAGCCCATGGGCCGTAGTTTGCCCACCCTTGCTCTATGTTGTTTGTGAGCCCTCTAGTGGTGCTTTCTATGTTCTTTGTTCCAGAAACCAGCCTGAGCAGCAGTGTGTGTCTATAGCAGGGGTCAGCAACCTGCGGCATGCGTGCCAAAGACGGCACACAAGTTGATTTTTGATGGCACGCTGCTGCCTGCCGGGGTCCTGGCCCCACTCAGCCACCCTGCCCACCGATTTCTCCTGCGGGGGCAGGAGGCAGAAGCTTGGTCCTGCTGGTAGCCAAGCTCCCCCCTACCCGCTTCTTCCCCCAGCGTGGTGCTTTCCTGCCCCTCCTCCTCCCACTCCCTGTCCCTGCCGCCGATCAGCTGATCGCCCTTGCGAGGGGGAGGGGGAGCGGAGTGGAGCCACAGTGTGCTTGCTGCTCCGGGGAGGAAGCAGAGAAGAGGTGGGGACAGAGCCTTGGGGAAAAGGGTGGGGACGGGGCATATCCCCTCCAGCCCCCTGCCGTGAGCACCCCCACGAGCTGAGCACCCCAGCCCTCTGCCCTGACCCATGAACCCCCCACACACACCCAGCCCTCTGCCCTGACCCATGAACCCCCCCACACACAGCCCTCTGCCCTGTCCCCTGCACCCCCTCACACACCTCCAGCCCCCGTTCTGACCCCTGCACCCCCCACACATATCCAGCCCCCCACATCCCATGCCCTGACTCTTGCACCTCCACCCTGAGCACCAAACGGAAGCTCCTGCAGCCCCCCATTCCTACCTGCACCCCCGGTCTGGGGTCCCTGCCCTGACCCCTGCACCCTCCCACACACACCCAGCCCTTTGCCCTGACCCCTGCACCCCTCACACACACCCAGCCCCCGTTCTAACTCCTGCATCCCCCCACACACCAGCCCCCCCCACCCCATGCCCTGACTCTTGCACCCTCCCACATCCCCACCCCCATCCTGAGCACCAAACGGGAGCTCCTACACCCACCCCCCACATTCCCACCTGCACCCCCGGTCTGGGGTCCCAGCTGCCGGCCCCTTGCCAGCCGGGGTCCCACAGGCCCCACTCAGCCCGCTGCCGAACTAGGTGAACGGAACCCCAGGCCGGCAGCGGGCTGAGTGGGCCGGTGGCGTAAGATCAGCATTTTAATTTAATTTTAAATTAAGCTTCTTAAACATTTTGAAAACCTTATTTACTTTACATACAACAATAGTTTAGTTATATAATATAGACTTATAGAGCGAGACCTTTTAAAAAACGTTAAAATGTATTACCGGCACGCAAAACCTTAAGTTAAAGTGAATACGTGAAGACTCGGCACACCACTTCTGAAAGGTTGCCGACCCCTGGTCTATAGCTAAGTCTTGTCTGTTGTGTATATTTAGTAAGAATGGTTATTTGGATCCTTTATATAAAGAGCAAAAGACACCATACATTGACTGAGACATGTAGAAATTAAGGGGTTAATGCTTTACAGCTACCAGACCTGAGATACAGAAATCCGAGTGGTCTATTTTTTGCACTGTAAGTGGTTTGTAATAGAACAAACCTTCACCTAGACATACTATACACATGTGGACCACTGCCAAGTTAGCAAGAGAACTAGTCCACAGGAAATCAGTGTCTTCTGGAAACCTTTTGTTTACAGGAATGAATCCTCATTTTATTTCCTCTTTATAATTTTTTTTGGAAGTTGATCTTTGAAAGAGGCCACATGTCACAGCCCTGCCAAGCTCAATTGTTAGCTGAAGATATTTACAGTCATCCGGAGCATTTTTTCCTAGATGCCCAATTGAGATTGCAACTCCACTGCACTGGGCACTATACATACACATAGAGAGAGACAGACCCTGCCCCAGAGAGATCACCATCTAAATAGACAAGACAGACAAAGGGTGGAGTGGATATGGGCAAAGAGAGGGGAAGAGACTTGCCCAAGGTCACACAGCAGGTCAGTGGCAGAGCAAGCAAAAGAAACAGTCTTCTGCATCCCACTTCAATGCTCCATCCATTGGACTATACTGCCTATCTAGATATATCATAGGTGCCTCACACTGAATGTGCTCAAAGAGTAGTTATCAGTGTTTCACTGTCAAACTGGAAAGGCATATCTAGTGGAGTCTGGTCTGGTGCTGGCTCTGGTACTATTCAATATTTCCATTAATGACTTGGATAATGGAGTGTAGAGTATCCTTACAGAATCTGCAGATTACACTAAACTGGGAGAGGGTGGTTTGAAATCAACACACTGAAATTAAATAAAGACAGGTGTAAAGTACTACACTTAGGCAGGAAAAATTAAATGCACAGTTACAAAATGGGGAATAACTGGCTAGATGGTAGTACTGCTGAAAAGAATCTGGGATTATAGTGGATCACAAATTGAATATGAGCCAACAATATGAAGCAGTTGTGAAAAAAGGCTAATACCATTCTGGGGTATACGAACAGGAGTGTTGTATGTAAGACACGGAAGGTAATTGTCCTGCTCTACTTGGCACTGGTGAAGCCTCAGCCAGAATACTGTGTCCGGTTCTGGACACCACACTTTAGGAAAGACGTGCACAAATTGGAGAGAATCCAGAGGAGAGCAACAAAAATGATAAAAGGTTTAGAAAACCTGACCTGTGAGGAAAGGTTAAAAAACCTCAGTATTTTTAGCCTTGAGAAAAGGAGACTGAGGGAAGACCTGAGAATAGTCTTCAAATGTGTTAAGGGCTGTTATAATGAGGATGATCAATTGTTCTCCATGTCCACCGAAGGTAGGACAAGAAGCAACTGACTTAACCTGCAGCAAGGGAGAAGTAGGTTAGGTATTAGGAAAAACTTTCTAACTCTAACAGTAGTTAAGCTCTGGAACAGGCTTCCAAATGAGGTTGTAGGACCCCCCATTTTTAAGAACAGGTTGGACAAACACCAGTCAGGGATGGTCTAGGATTCCTTGGTCCTGCCTCAGTGCAGGGGGCTGGACTAGGTGACTTTTCCCTTCCATCCCTACATTTCTATGATTTCAATGACCTGTCAGTACTGCATTCCCCACAGAAATCAATGAGCCATTATTGGCATGACAAACTGTACAGATGTTGTCAACTTGTAAGAAAGAGACTGACCCCATCAGGTATTTGTCAGAGGCAGGTACAGCCAGCCCACGATGGAGTTACACAATGTTTGATCTCCTGTGTCTGTCTGTCATTGCTGTCTATTCCTGATCCTGTGGCAGGCTGCTACATAGCATGATGTTGTCTCTGCCTTCTCTCAAGTCAGGCATCATACTGATCCAAATCTAACAGCCTCATACAGAACACAGCTTTGCCTCGGGAAGAGGTTTTTGAGTGGAATGGTGAGAACACATGTACAAGTCGAGTGGCTGTGTGTACTGCCCTGAGCCACTCTCTCAGCCAGACCTTTACTTTGCTCTGGCCCACCACCAACTGAGCTGGCCACAAAACTCTTTCAAAATAAAATTACTTCAAACACAAAATCTTGATAGCGAAAGTCCTTTCAGCCAGTGTTCTTCTGGGGAGTGGGGGAGTTCCATCCCTCTGGTGAAACCTGGGAAGAGGCCTCCAAGTCACCCCTTTGGTCCCAGGGCCCACTGGCAAACAGTCCTTTGCTATTTCCCCTTCTCCTTGCAGAGTGTGAACAAGGAGATCTTTGTGCTGTTTTTCCCCCATGGGTTTTTTATTGATTGATTGATTGATGGGCAAGGCTCCCCTCTGTCCCAACCCTATACTACAAGGCTTCTGGCTCTTAAAGAAATGGTCGTCTCTTCTCCCTGAGACAAGTCTTCCCCTGCAACCATTTCCTTGCTCCCCACACCTGCCCACCCCTGCTGTCCCCAAGATCCTCATTCTGCTCAGACTACTTGGAATAGGGTAACCTGGACCCCCCCCCTTTTCCTTAAAGCACAAGTATACCCCATTATAGGTTGGTCGTCTATTGCTCTCAGGCTCCTTTATGACATGCTGGTGGAGTACAAAAACCAGCAGAGATGGCTCTTGCCTAAATCCTCTGGCACCCACAACAGAGCTCAACTCCAGCACAGGTACAAACCAGGTGCTAAGGCCCCTGTGGCAAGTCTACCAAGAGAAGGGTGAAGCTGTGCAAGCTACCCATAAACCCGGATAAAATGTGGCAAGCAGAAGTGACGTGAGTTGCCCAAGTGATTTGCACAGCGCATGACAGTGGTAGAAGCCTGGTTCTATCCCTTAGCCCACACTAGTAATGCTATATAACACTATATAATGGCTTTCCTACCATTACCATATGACAGGGCCCTGGGGCTTTGTCAAAGTGTGGACCACATTTTAATTCAGAGATTGTCCTGGACCACCTGCCCTCATGTTTACAACTGTCTAGCAGCCCCATGGAAACAACAGCAATTGCCTGCACAGAAAAGCTTTGGTAAATAGTTAGCCATCCTGCTGCAGTGTAGACGTTTGGGAAAAGGCAAATATAATGCCCATCTTTTAAAAAGGGAAGAAGGAGAACCCAGGGAACTACAGACCGGGCAGCCTCACCTCAGTCCCTGGAAAAATCATGGAGCAGGTCCTCAAGGAATCCATTTTGAAGCACTTGGAGGAGAGGAAGGTGATCAGGAACAGTCAACATGGATTCAACAAGGGCAAGTCATGCCTGGCCAACCTGATTGCCTTCTATGACGAAATAACTGGCTCTGTGGATATGGGGAAAGAGGTGGATGTGATATACCTTGACTTTAGCAAAGCTTTTGATAAGTATTCTTGCCAGCAAGTTAAAAAAGTATGGATTGGATGAATGGACTATAAGGTGGATAGAAAGCTGGCTAGATTGTCGGGCTCAGCAGGTAGTGATCAAGGGCTTGATGTCTAGTTGGCAGCTGGTATCAAGCGAAGTGCCCCAGGGGTTGGTCCTGTTAGGTTGGGTTTACTTTCAGATGTTTTGTGACTAGAAGAATCCATGTTGGTTCCAAAATGGAGTTTTATGCCCACATGAGCTATGGATTACTTTTCCCGCTCTTTTATTTCTCCTGGAGATGTAAACAACTTCCAGTCAGAATGGGTTTTTTTTTCTTTTCCTAAGGGGTTTCCCAGAAGGGGTTTCCCGCCTTTTCTAAGTGGTTTCCCGGGCAAGTGTATAAAAGGCTGCCCCGGACAGGGCCTCAGGGCTGTCCATCTGAGTGACAGTCAGGGACAGTCACGGGTCATGGGTCTTACCTGCAGGCATCTATCCATCCTGGTGGTAGAAGGGTTAGGGATTTTCTCCAACAGCTTCCTCACATGTAAAAAGAAGAAAGAAAGAGAAGAAACAACATCTCCTGAGTGTCCCATCTGTTCTGCTTTCCCGTGATCCCGAAAGAACATCAAGGGACTCCTTGGAGCTCCTCTCCAAAGGCTTGCCATTAGCCAGAGCATTGTGGTCCCAAGCACCTGCCGTCGCTTTGATCTATGAAGAAGGGTTTTTTTTATTTGTTTATTGGGTTGAGTTTGAGGGGGTAATCACTGTATCGCAGCATTTTACTGTTTATTCCCCCTTTTATCTGCCCCACTCTTTGTTATAAACCCTTCAATACACTTTATTTGATTTTACCTTTATTAATTGACTCCTCATTATTTAGGGTGGGACGGGTCCTCTTTGCAGGGGAAGGGATCCTACCAGATGACAGACGCTGGACAGGGAGGCCGAACCTAGGGATACAGAAAGCATAAGGGTCTCTTGTCTTCACACACACACACCCACACACACACTCTCCTCCTTTTGCCTTTCCATCCTTTTTCCCTTCTAACAGTCCTGGGGCCGGTTTTGTTCAACATCTTAATTAATGATCTGGATAATGGGATGGATTGCACCCCCAGCAAGTTCGCAGATGACACTAAGCTGGGGGGAGAGGTAGATATGCTGGAGGGTAGGAATGGGGTCCAGAGTGACCGAGACAAATTGGAGGATTGGGCCAAAAGAAATCTGATGAGGTTCAACAAGGACAAGTGCAGAGTCCTGAACTTAGGAGGGAAGAATCCCATGCACCGCTGCAGGCTGGGGACCAACTGGCTAAGCAGCAGTTCTGCAGAAAAGAACCTGGGGATTACAGAGGACGAGAAGCTGGATATGAGTCAGCAGTGTGCCCTTGTTGCCAAGAAGGCTAACGGCATATTGGGCTGTATTAGTAGGAGCATTGCCAGCAGATCGAGGGAAGTGATTATTCCCCTCTATTCGGCACTGGTGAGGCCACATCTGGAGTATTGCGTCCAGTTTTGGGCCCTCCACTACAGAAAGGATGTGGACAAATTGGAGAGAGTCCAGCGGAGGGCAACAAAAATTATCAGGGGGCTGGAGCACATGACTTACGAGGAGAGGCTGAGGGAACTGGGCTTGTTTAGTCTGCAGAAGAGAAGAGTGAGGGGGGATTTGATAGCAGCCTTCAACTACTTGAATGGGGATTCCAAAGAGAATGAAGCTAGCCTGTTCTCAGTGGTGGCAGATGACGGAACAAGAAGCAATGATCTCAAATTGCAGTGTGGGAGGTCTAGGTTGGATATTAGGAAACACTATTTCACTAGGGGGGTGGTGAAGCACTGGAATGGGTTCCCTATGAATGGGTTCCCATCCTTAGATGTTTTTAAGGCCTGGCTTGACAAAGCCTTGGCTGGGATGGTTTAGTTGGTGTTGGTCCTGCTCAAAGCAGGGGGTTGGACTAGATGACCTCCTGAGATCTCTTCCGATCCTAATCTTCTATGATTCTCGGATTCTATGTAGGAGCTGATAATATGGAGGAACATGCAGCAAGGCCTACATTTGCCAAAGTGGACACTAAATTTAGATGCCTCATTTTTTGGGTGCCCAGCTTGAGCCACCTTTGGGCCTGATTTTCAGGTGTACTGAGCACCCAAAAGGCCTATTAAAGTCAGCCAAAGCTGCAAGTGCTCCCTGCACCTCTGAAAATGTGGCCCAAAATCTCCAAATTGGGCACCCAAAATCCAAGGCACCTCATTTAATAGCCCACTTTGGAAACCTTGGGTCTATGTGACTTGCCAGCTCTTTGCAGAACCCCAGCTAATGCTCCAGGGAGTATAGACTGAGAATCCCTGCCACAGAGGGTGTTTTATTTAAGTAGGGAAGTTTTGACTTCAGGGATGTCTGCTCTTGTGCTTGCTCCGTACCTGCTCCAAGTCACACAAAGGTGAAGAGAACAAAAGGATGCAGCTGTATACACAGGGGATACAGGAACACAACAATCTTTCGTGTTCAGTGGCCTCTCTGGGTGGAGGGCTTTCCCATGGCAGAGGAAACTGATGCATTCATCAGAAGTGCAGCAGGAGCTGACTAAGGTTTTTCCTCTTCCTGTTACATCCTGTGAGATCTAAGAGTGAATTTCCTGCCTGCTGTGGCATTCACAGAATTCATCACCCAGCTACAGTCCAGAGGTTATGAAAGGAAAATATTTCAGCCTCAAGACCTGCCCGCTAGTAGGAGCTCACTGGGAGTGGGATCTGGGAAAAAACAGTAGTGAGTTTCCCCACCAGTATGTTCTAGTAACCGCAGCATGCGCTCTAGGTGGTTGGAAACCTAGCCACGTTCCTTAGCCAGCAGTTGTCACCCTCTTGGGGCCATCAGCTGAGGAAACTGGGTCCCCCTTATTGCTCTTTCTTGAGCAATCATTACATTCTCTTACCCTAGCACACCAATGTGTAAAGTTATGTTTACTTGCAGTATATTACTCTACCACCAGGTGTCGCTATGTGTTGTGAAGAGTTCCAGGCGCAGTGTGGTCCCTGGGCAACAAAGAAGACAAAGTTGGGACTCAAAATGTGTGGGAACCTGTTTGTGTATATCATTGTAGTTGTGTCCCTTAATAAACACCTCAAGCTTCAGGAGATCTGTGATTCCACATATCATGACACTATGTGACCCAGGGCACCAGCTGGTCCCAGCTATGAGGGCATGGCTTATCTTAGATTTGAAAAATGTGCTTCTGTTATATGAAGTGACATCAAAGTATGGGAATGGAACCAGGCATTTTAACCTACTGGCTCCAAGGCCTTGATTATGTGCATTACTGAGGTGCTCTCTGTTTTCTGCAACTCGTAAACATGCTCCTTAAAGGTGCTGAATGAACAGTCCTGGAGAGGGAAGCTTTCCCTATGTTGTACGTGGGTCTGTGTTATCAGAGGGTTGGTTAAAGAGCTGCGGTGGGGAGACTAAACAATAATGGACCAGATTGAGCTTCTTAGGATTGGAGGAGGGGTGGAGCTGCCCCACGGGGAGCTATGGGACAGTGCCAGTGCCTCAGCCACGCACACCTCTCCAGCTCCTGGAAAATGCAGTGCCTCTGCAGCCCTAGAGGGGTGAACGTTGTCTTCTCTACATAACTACATGGTTATGTTGTGACCCCACCTCTTTCTATGCCTATCCCAGTCCTTTTGCATTGGACAGCAGCACCCAGTGGGGCAGTAGGAAGGAGTAGGCCCTGGACTAAGAAGAGTGCAAGAACTGAAACTATGGCTGCCCTCTACAGTATTGCCAAACTCAAGTGTTGAAAATCATGAGGCAGGCCCTGAAAATCATGAGATTTCATTCAAATAATAAATGTTTCCTTTTGATCTGCCTCCTGCGTTTTGAGCCTTTAGTGTGAACTCATCTCTAGTGCTGGTTGGAAACTTGCTTGTCAAAATTTTCCACAGGAAAATAAACTTTAAAAAAAAAAAATCCTCAACATTTTCCTGGGAACCAAAAGTAGCTATATCAGTTTAAGGCTCCTTTATACTGGTATAACCGTGTCTACATTAGGTCTATTACAGGTATAACTATGCCAGAAAAAAAAATCACACTCCTAATTTGACCAGCAAAATTTTGTTGGTTAAATGGAAACCAACCATCAGAAAGCCATTTATAGTGGATTACAACAACAACTTTATCAAATACACTAACAGGTGAACAATGTTGCACAGTATGTGCCAATAGATAGTGCTATTTATATTAAAGATTTTCATTTAATATAATGAAGCTCTCAGCTCCCAGACTGCTGCACTGGGCAGCACAATATGGGGAGAAGGTGACCAGCCCTATGTGGAGAAAGAAGTGGTTCGGGACTATTTAGAAAAACTGGACGTGCACAAGTCCATGGGGCCGGATGCGCTGCATCCGAGGGTGCTAAAGGAGTTGGCGGATGAGATTGCAGAGCCATTAGCCATTATTTTTGAAAACTCATGGCGATCGGGGGAGGTCCCGGATGACTGGAAAAAGGCTAATGTAGTGCCCATCTTTAAAAAAGGGAAGAAGGAGGATCCGGGGAACTACAGCCTCACCTCAGTCCCTGGAAAAATCATGGAACAGGTCCTCAAGGAATCAATTATGAAATACTTAGAGGAGAGGAAAGTGATCAGGAACAGTCAGCATGGATTCACCAAGGGGAAGTCGTGCCTGACTAACCTAATTGCCTTCTATGATGAGATAACTGGCTCTGTGGATGAGGGGAAAGCAGTGGATGTGTTATTCCTTGACTTTAGCAAAGCTTTTGATACGGTCTCCCACAGTATTCTTGCCGACAAGTTAAAGAAGTATGGGCTGGATGAATGGACTGTAAGGTGGATAGAAAGCTGGCTAGATCGTCGGGCTCAACGGGTAGTGATCAATGGCTCCATGTCTAGTTGGCAGCCGGTTTCAAGCGGAGTGCCCCAAGGGTCGGTCCTGGGGCTGGTTTTGTTTAATATCTTTATTAATGATCTGGAGGATGGTGTGGACTGCACTCTCAGCAAGTTTGCAGATGACACTAAACTAGGAGGCGTGGTAGATACACTAGAGGGTAGGGATCGGATACAGAGGGACCTAGACAAATTAGAGGATTGGGCCAAAAAAAACCTGATGAGGTTCAACAAGGATAAGTGCAGAGTCCTGCACTTAGGACGGAAGAATCCCATGCACTGCTACAGACTAGGGACCGAATGGCTAGGTAGCAGTTCTGCAGAAAAGGACCTAGGGGTCACAGTGGACGAGAAGCTGGATATGAGTCAACAGTGTGCTCTTGTTGCCAAGAAGGCTAACGGCATTTTGGGCTGTATAAGTAGGGGCATTGCCAGCAGATCGAGGAACGTGATCGTTCCCCTTTATTCGACATTGGTGAGGCCTCATCTGGAATACTGTGTCCAGTTTTGGGCCCCACACTACAAGAAGGATGTGGAAAAATTGGAAAGAGTCCAGCGGAGGGCAACAAAAATGATTAGGGGTCTGGAGCGCATGACTTATGAGGAGAGGCTGAGGGAACTGGGATTGTTTAGTCTCCAGAAGAGAAGAATGAGGGGGGATTTGATAGCAGCCTTCAACTACCTGAAGGGGAGTTCCAAAGAGGATGGAGCTCGGCTGTTCTCAGTGATGGCAGATGACAGAACAAGGAGCAATGGTCTCAAGTTGCAGTGGGGGAGGTCTAGGTTGGATATTAGGAAACACTATTTCACTAGGAGGGTGGTGAAGCACTGGAATGCGTTACCTAGGGAGGTGGTGGAGTCTCCTTCCTTGGAGGTTTTTAAGGCACGGCTTGACAAAGCCCTGGCTGGGTTGATTTAGTTGGGAATTGGTCCTGCTTTGAGCAGGGGGTTGGACTAGATGACCTCTTGAGGTCCCTTCCAACCCTGATATTCTATGATTCTATGATTCTATGATTCATTTACACATACAGTAGGACTCAGAGTTATGAATACCAGAGTTACAAACTGACCAGTCAAACACACACCTCATTTGGAACTGGAAATGCACAATCAGGCAGCAGCCAGGGTTGATAAAAATCAATGATTTAAAAAAAAAAAAATAAAAAAAATCGGATTTTTTTAATTTTAATCAGATTTTTTTTATTTAAATTGGATTTTTTTGATAAAATGCTTTTTGAGGAAAAAACCTATCTAATGATAGTTTTAATTAAGATACATTATCGCTCAAAGATATCATGGAATAGGGACTATAAATTCTAATTCTATAGTATGAGACAATATATTCATGTAATGTTTAAGAAAAGTTTTGTAAATGTGTTCCAATAATTCATGGCTTAGGGACCCAATTTTATAGGGTTCCACAGGCTTCTGTATAGATTATTTAGGTTAATCTTTCTATCTATGCAATGGGACTCAGTGTTCAGTCTAGAAGATACCATCAGAGATGCTTAGTTTTGCAGTTCTCAAACTGTGGATTTGTGTCTCCAGAGGTAACATGCTTGTTAACCGCAAAAATGTTGTTAAATAAGTAAATAATATATAGTGGTGAGAAATAACAGACCTCAACTCTATTGTCCCTCTGCAAATTTGTGTACACAGAGTCAATCCCTTGCCTCTCTCTAAGCGTGCAAAGTTTCAAAAAGTTCAATGAATAGAAGATTGGTGGGGGGCGGAATATATCTGGACAAGGAGAAGAAGTCTGGAGATAAATGTGAGAAGCGGGGGACATATGCTTGTTTTGTTAAAATATTATATATTTGTTGTTGAAGAAAAAAAATCCAGAATACTTAACGTTGTTGTTTTAGTTAAATAAAACATTTTAAATGTCTGTCTGGTGATGTTCTCCTCCTAATACAGCATGGCGAGAAAATCCTCCAAATATTAATGATTTACCTGTTGAATTGGAGATAGTTCACCTCCCAATGACTTCATAAATATCTGCTTCAATTACCTTTGGTAAATGAAATAACCAATCAATCATTCATTTTCTGATATAGCTGTAAAACTAATCGGAAAAGTTTTCAAAATAAATCACTGTTTAAAAATGTATAGTGTGTACCTTCAAAAAATGAAACCTACATCTATCTCTGAGTTGTGAAGAAAATGTATTAAGGTTATAACAACCAACAAGAATGCACTTTTATGTAGAAAACCATGATTAAATTGAGTCTTCCTGACTAGTGATTTAAATCATGATTTAAATCAAATCCACCTGGCAGCAGTAGAGAAAAAAAAAATAATAAAAAGCAAATACAGTACAGTACTGTGTTAAACGTAAACTACTAAAAAAATAAAGGGAAAGCAGCATTTTTCTTCTGCCTAGTAAAGTTTCAAAGCTGTATTAAGTCAGTGCTCAGTTGTGAACTTTTGAAAGAACAACCATAACATTTTTTCAGAGTTACAACCAACCTCCATTCCTGAGGTGTTCATAACTCTGAAGTTCTACTGTACATGTACCTTGGATATAGAACACTCCTGATAGTGTCTATGCATTTTCACTTTCAGGTTCTCATGCACTAGGTTAGTGCTGAATTGTGTGGGTGGTCAGCACTGCAAAGGAATATTTATTGTTGTTTTGGTCTTTAAAACCTAGTGCCACTGGAATTTAGAAAAAAAATGGAATAATTTCCCTTGGTTGTTAGGAGTTTCTTAGACATAAGGGACAAATCATCCAGGCCAAGATTTTCAAAGATGATTAGGGATTTTGAGTTCCCAACCTGAGACATCTTAAAGGAGCCTGATTTCCACAAAGTGCTGAGCACCTGCCCTCCGCCAATCAGGATCATTGGTCTCAAACTGGGCACCCAACAACAGTGACACCCAAATCACGAGTCACTTTTGGATCTTGGCTGAGGTTCTTAGCACCTCTCTGATTTGGCCTTGAATTTGGGGCTAAACGTGACCTGAAAAAGTGTCTCTTTAAGAAGAGCTGTATGTGGCTTGGAGAACATTCGCATGGGATGAAAAGCCTATGGGCTTGTCTTCACTTACAGCGCTGCAGTGAAGTAGAGTCTCTCCCATCAGTGCAGGTACTCCACCTCCCCCAGAGGGGTAGCTATATTGATGGGAAAGCCCTCCCGTTGACACAGCTCTGTGTGTACACCAGCGGTTAGATTGGTATAACTATGTCACTCGACTCACTCAGGGGTGTGATTTTCCACGCCACTGAGCGATGTAGTTATACCGACATAAGTTGGTAGCATAGACCAAGCCTAAATATTATTTAAAAGGCAATATGCCATGCCAGGGTGTGGAATCATAATCACATGCTGTGTTTAGTGCCCATAGCCCTTTGAATCACAATCACAAATAGACGTCAGCACTGAGGCTCGTTTTTCAAGCTAATTACTTTGAAAATAGGCCTCTGGGGGTGTTCACATTGTGGAGGAAACAAATGAGCTTTATGAAGCTATAAACAGAGTGAGTGAGTGAGTGAGTTGGGGAAAGGGGAGCTATGTGCCATGATGGGGGGGTGTCTTTGTTTCCAGAACTTGGCTGGCAATAAACAATGCTGGTGATGTCATTCTAAGGCACCTGCAAATTAGCATTCAGCTGCTCAGATAGCTCACCATTCTACCATTTCTTTCCCTCCTGCCCTCCCCTTCCCTTCCCCCGCCGCCCCCAGAAGAGATACATCATCTTATGCAATGGAGTTCCCAATAGGCTGCACCATTCAAAGCCCTCTGTGCCACTCTGAGGGTCTGGCATCAACATAACATGTCTGGAGCCAGAGAACAGCCTTCAGAAAGCTGGCTAGGAATGTATTAAAGCACGGGCCAGTTTTTAAGACACATATAAGCCACTGTTTAGTTCTAAGTTCTCCCTTGCGAACTTCCATTTGTATCCAATGGGCCAGATGCTCAGCTGGTGTAATCCGGGTAGCTCCATCAATGTTGGCTGAGCTCTGCTGATTTGCACCAGCTGAGAATCTGGCCTGGTAAGTTATAACCTCTACTCACTGCTCAGGCAATTCTAACAACACTCACCTGCGTTATGTGGTCCTTGGCAGGAACAGAGGAAAATTACTGAGCCCCACACCCAGCCCTCCTGCACCCCTCCAGAGAACCATCAGCAACGGCCAAATCACAGCCTCCCAGATGTTTGAGCTCATCGGGTCATGTTTGTGCCCAAGGTCAGCCTCAGAGAGCACCCAGAAGAGCTGGGGTCAAGAGGAGCAGCCCCTGTACTGAGGCAGACATAAACAAGGCAGAAAAGAGGTGAGCAGCTCAGTAGAGAGGCAGCTGTGCATCACATGCTGTGTTGGGAGAAGGTCAGGAATAGATGGGGGTGGATTTCTGTTTTGTGGAAAAGTCTGGGATTTCAAAAATGTTTCCATTTCAAAACAGAACAAAACAAAACAAAAACCAAGTTTCCCAGGAAACAAAATTAAAAAATAAAAAGTTTCATTTTGGGTTTATCAAAACATTTCAGTTCGGTACAATTTGTTCCAATTTTGAACTTTTAAAATTTTAATTTTAAAAAATTGTAATATAAAAATGATAAATTTTATTTCAAAGTGTCATTGCAAAATGAAAAATCAAGACATTCCATTGCAAAAATGCCCAAATGGGACATTTTGACATGGTCAAAATACTTCATTTCTGGGGACTGGGGGATGGGGAGGAGTTCTAAACAAAATGTTGTCCAAATGGATATGTTTGGATTTTGACAAAAAAAAAAATTTGGTCAAAAACATGTTTTCATGAAAAATTTCCAAGCCGCTCTATCAGTGAGCCTGTGGGTGTGTACACTGCAGTGTATGCCCAGGGTTCAAACTCAGGCTCAAGCCTACTCCCCCCTTATGTCTACACACAAATTGTGCTAACCTAGGGCTCAGACCCATGGTCCCAGGACCGCACAGGGATGGAAGGTCCAAGCCTGAGTCAAGCCAGGACCAGAATTCAAGCCAGGCCCACACTGCACGCAGTGTAGCAGCTCTTTGTCGGTAGGGAAGCACTTGGCACTGACCCCTATTGGAAGATTATGATACTGGGCTGGATGGACCATTGGTCTGATCCAGTATGGCCATCCTTATATTCTTAAGAGACAGAGTGAAGGCGCCCCAGGGACTAGCCTAGCTCTGTTTGGGCTGCCCTAGGCGTAGATCATGGAAATTCTTTACTGTTGTATCTGTTAGTCTTTAAGGTGCCACCAGACTCCTTGTTGTTTTTTTACTGTTGTAATTAATCGCTAGGCTATGCCTACACTGCACTTTTGTTGTTAAAACTTTTGTTGGTCAGGGGTGTGAAAAAAACACACCATCAAAAGTTTTAATGACAAAAAGCACTGGTGTGGACAGCGCTTTGTCGGTGGGACAGTGCCTCCTGCCAACAAAACTACCACCCCTCATTGGGGGGGAGGGTTATTTTGTTGGCAGAAGAGCTCTTCCCTACCGACAAAGAGCTGCTACACTGCGTGCCACTCTAAGCTGCACAGTGTAGGCACAGCCTAAGACTTGTGCCTAGGTTATTTGCACCCTTTCCCTACTGCCTATGTAGAATGTTCCTGTAGTTATTAGAAGAGAATGCACCCATTAGTGCTGGGTGCACCTACACCACTTGCCTCCCAGCCCATGGAGCACAGATCTTGTTGCCACAGATTTTAAAAGGGCCTGGTGTTAGCCGAGTGCTACCAGTGACCCCCTGCAGTCGGGTCTGAGAGGCTCACCTAGTGTCTGGGTGAGGAAGAAGGTGGTTCTGATTAACGGAGCTCTGACATTGGTTTTGGAGCAATAATAATACTAAAATGAGACCTTCTTTGATCTCTGCAACAGAAAGCTATATTTTATTTCATGTAATGCCCTCTTTAAAAGTGTAGCTGGTGTAATCAACACAGCTCCAGTGATTTCAATGGAGATAAGCTGATTTCCACTAGCAAAGGATCTGGCCTATGATGTTTATTTCAAAGGAAAGGGATAAAGAAAGGCATCTGGGGGAGAGGGACATGAGAGCTGGGGGGCAGCTGGACTGGATCTTTTCCAACACCTCCCCGCCTGTTTGATTTTTTCCATGCATTTGCAACTACTAATTCATCTGAGGCCCCCAACCACACCCACCCCAAATTCAGCAACTGGAAAAATACAACACCTAGCAACAGATCTTGTCTGGGTCTGACCCTGGCAATTTTCATTCAGGCACAACACCCATGGAAGGCAGCAGAGTTACTCTGGTTTGACACTGGTGTAATGGCAGAATACATCCCAAAGGTTTTGAAGTCAATACGAGTTTGGTTGGAGAGGGATGTGGACTGTGGCAATCTCTTAGCAAATATACAGGAGAGGCTTTGTTTGGATTGAGGTGGATTTTAGGGTTTCCTTCCTTTGTGGTTTGTTTTGCACTGTTTTAACCCAGTGTCTGAGACATGTACATGGACAACACTAGGCCTGTACATATAGCTTTGGTCAGATACAAATCACAGGGCTCTGCTCCCAGCTATGTAGTTCTCCAGGAAAGCTATAGATCAGCACTATAACTGTTTGGTTATGACCCGAGCCCTTCAGCTCTCCTTGAAGTTTTATGATCATTCCACAAACACTGGATCACTAAGGTTTGCAGTGAACTCGCCAATCAAAGCCAGTGGAACTGGAATTAATTTAGTTCTTGCTGCCCCCCCCCCCCCCCCCCCATTAATAGTGTCGTGTAGCCGTGTTAAATCAAGGCAGGGATCTGTATTACTCAGGAACATACTTACTGTGGAGAAAAAAACCAAATCACATTCCATGCTTTCCCTCCCTGCTCTCCTCTTCGAAACCCACTGGAGATGTGGGTTGTTTGTTGCCCTTATGCAAGCGCTCAGGCATTTCTTTCCCGGGTGTGCTCGGACAGTGAAGGTATCACCCCCCCCAGTCACTGGCTTATCAGCCCGGGGAGATGGAAAGGGAGCAGCCTGTGGAATGTCAGGCCCTGCTGGCTGCGCGCCCATATACAGTTCAGCAACCTCGGCTAGAACAGCCCCGGCTGCTGCTGCGGCTGCCACTCGAGTTATTTCCTCTGGGCTCAGCGGCAGCCTGCAGAGCTCTGCAAAGGGGAGGGGTTTCTTCGCTCCCGAGGGGGGGTCCTGCCCCAGCCCCAGCGATGGGAGGCAGGACCAGCCCGGGGCCGGCTTAATTGAAAGTAAACCGCGGAGACTCCACGCGAGGCGAGAGCGCTGGCAGAATGCCCCGGGCTGGCGCCCCCGCTCCCAGCTGTCAGTGAAGGAGCGAAGCTTCCCGCGGCCGGGATGTTCAGCTGGCACAAGAGCTTCACCCTGGGAGCTCCCTGGAGACAAGGTGAGTCCAGGTCTGGCCCGCACCAGCCCCCGGAGTTCGGAGCGAGGCCGCGGCACAGAGGTAAAGCCGATCGGGGCGCGCCCGGCTGGGGTTGTTGTGGCTGAGACAGCGGCTGTGTAGCCTAGCAACGCGGCAGTGAAAGGCAGATTGGGGAGCGGGTCTGAGCGCCTGCGAGCCCCACTGATCAATTGCGCTCAGCACCTGGCCGGATTGGTCCGGAAAGAAGCGAATTCCATGCGTGTCCTCGGATCAGAGAGCAGATCCAGAGGCGCCGCACACATCCCGCCCCACCTGCTTTTTCAACCGCAGAAATTGCACCAGTCCCTGGGACCAGTGCGAACCTGGCCATTGACTGCACTGGGGTTTGGGTCAGGCTGACTGACAGTCTCAGCACCAGCCTCTCACTTACATTTCTACAGAGTCGGGCCCTGACAGAGGATCCCGGCCCGGGAGTGGCTGATGACAATAAACCTTCTGACTGTAGATCTAGTTCCCCAATAAACGCAGCACTGGCGGCAGCTTTGTGACTGGCTTTGTCCAAGCCCAGGTGAAGCATGGGCCAGTGCCGCAGCACCACCTGCATGACAAACATTTGCTCAGGACTTTCCAACGCAGTCGTAGAAACGTGAGTTTGTGAACCCTAGCCGGACACGAGCCAACACTAGAGGGAAGTTTTTTTCTTTAAAAAATAACTTGCCGAACAAAATTGGTGGACATCCCTTCCCCCCTCCCCAGGAAAAAAAACCACACAAAAAATGGCCATTTTAGGATTGCAAGGGGGCAAAAGAAAAAAGCAAATGGTTGAGTTCAGACGCTTTGCAGCTCAAACTGAAATAACTTTCTGTCTATGGCAGGGTTTTGTAACTAATGTTAAAACTGAAATGCAGTAAGTGATTAAGGTGGTTGTATCACTCCAGATGACTGAAGAACCCCCCTCCCCCCAAACAAACAGCTGCCTAGGGGGATAAAAATAAAGGACTAGAATCCAAACTTTCTTCCTCTGGATTTACACTGGTGTAACTATACTGACTTACCACCAGTTTTGTGGCAATATAACTCCCATCAGAATCTGGCCCCAGTTACTCTACTGGGCGCTAACACTATCTATTTCTCCAGGGTGGCACTGCCTGATTGCTTGTGTGCTCCAAGGATATTTGTAGGGAATACCAAAAGAGTGTATTCTCTCAGCCCCTCTGTTCAGTGCATGCCAGGCATACAGTGGGGGAGACAGTTGTGGTACCACACTGCTTTATGTCACCTTCACACAAAAAAGGTGCAGTTACCCTGATTTCACAGTGCTTTGGGACTCAGGTGAGATGGCCATGGCTGAGGCTGAGTCCAGATGTGTTGGATGTGGCATGGAGTTTGCCCAACATTTGTTACTAAATTTTGTAATCCTCAAGATCTACAAGTAAGATCCAGGGACAGAAATACTATTCCAGCCTCATTTACCAGGAAACTCTGGGCTAAACCTGCATAGCTCCATTGAAGTCAATAGATTGAGCTGATAGTAGCTGACCTATTCCACTGATAAGGCAACACTTTTCACCAGCACCAAAAGCCACCTCTTGTTAAAAATAGAGATGAAAGATAATGAAATTGTTTGAAGAAGTGGAAAAAGCAGAGGTGGCTGTGGAGATAGGTTACCTACATTTAAGTATACATTGCGCAAAAGCACCTGCAGGCTAGTAAGTCTAGTGTGACCTCTATTCCTAGGCTGACTTACAGTCCCTGAGAGCTGGCTCCATTCCTCTCTTATATGCACCCCATAACAGTGAGCCAAACTTCTGGGACTTTGGATTACTCCAATGCACTCCACAATGAGTGACTCTTAGCTGCAGCTGATGTAGAATGTAGCTGCTCACTTGCTTGTGGCATTGGCTGCTGGGATGCTCTCCCATCCTGGTGGCTGCCAGGGACCAAACTGGTGCTAATGCAAGTTAGAACCCCAACGGGTGGTCAGGACTGCTGCTCTAATAAGCACTAGTGAATAATAGTTCCCTAGAGCAAATCTGCTAGCTAGAATCCAGGAAGTTTTTGGAAAGTGTAGGGGACAATTTCCTGGTGCAAGTGCTGGAGGAACCAACTAGGGGCAGAGCTCTTCTTGACCTGCTGCTCACAAACAGGGAAGAATTAGTAGGGGAAGCAAAAGTGGATGGGAACCTGGGAGGCAGTGACCATGAGATGGTCGAGTTCAGGATCCTGACACAAGGAAGAAAGGACAGCAGCAAAATATGGACTCTGGACTTCAGAAAAGCAGACTTTGACTCCCTCATGGAACTGATGGGCAGGATCCCCTGGGAGAATAACATGAGGGGGAAAGGAGTCCAGGAGAGCTGGCTGTATTTTAAAGAATCCTTATTGAGGTTGCAGGAACAAACCATCCCAATGTGTAGAAAGAATAGCGAATATGGTAGGCGACCAGCTTGGCTTAACAGTGAAATCCTTGCTTATCTTAAACACAAAAAAGAAGCTTACAAGAAGTGGGAGATTGGACAAATGACCAGGGAGGAGTATAAAAATATTGCTCAGGCATGCAGGAGTGAAATCAGGAAGGCCAAATCACACTTGGAGTTGCAGTTAGCAAGAGATGTTCAGAATAACAAGAAGGGTTTCTTCAGGTATGTTAGCAACAAGAAGAAGGTCAAGGAAAGTGTGGGCCCCTTACTGAATGAGGGAGGCAACCTAATGACAGAGGGTGTGGAAAAAGCTAATGTACTCAATGCTTTTTTTGCCTCTGTCTTCATGAACAAGGTCAGCTCCCAGACTTCTGCACTGGGCAGCACAGCATGGGGAGGAGGTGACTAGCCCTCTGTGGAGAAAGAAGTGGTTCAGGGCTATTTAGAAAAGCTGGACAAGCAGAAGTCCATGGGGCCAGATGCGCTGCATCCGAGCGTGCTAAAGGAGTTGGCGGATGTGATTGCAGAGCCATTGGCCATTATCTTTGAAAACTCATGGCGATCGGGGGAGGTCCCTGATGACTGGAAAAAGGCTAATGTAGTGCCCATCTTTAAAAAAGGGAAGAAGGAGGATCTGGGGAACTACAGGCCAGACAGCCTCACCTCAGTTCCAGGAAAAATCATGGAACAGGTCCTCAAGGAATCAATTCTGAAGCACTTAGAGGAGAGGAAAGTGATCAGGAACAGTCAGCATGGATTCACCAAGGGCAAGTCATGCCTGACTAACCTAATTGCCTTCTATGATGAGATAACTGGCTTTGTGGATGAGGGGAAAGCAGTGGATGTGTTATTCCTTGACTTTAGCAAAGCTTTTGATACTGTCTCCCACAGTATTCTTGCCAGCAAGTTAAAGAAGTATGGGCTGGATGAATGGACTATAAGGTGGATAGAAAGCTGGCTAGATCGTCGGGCTCAATGGGTAGTGATCAATGGCTCCATGTCTAGTTGGCAGCCAGTATCAAGCGGAGTGCCCCAAGGGTCAGTCCTGAGGCCGGTTTTGTTCAATATCTTCATTAATGATCTGGAGGATGGCGTGGACTGCACCCTCAGCAAGTTTGCAGATGACACTAAACTGGGAGGAGTGGTAAACTGGGAGGATATGCTGAAGGGTAGGGATAGGATACAGAGGGACCTAGACAAATTAGAGGATTGGTCCAAAAGAAATCTAATGAGGTTCAACAAGGACAAGTGCAGAGTCCTACACTTAGGACGGAAGAATCCCATGCACTGCTACAGACTGGGGATTAAATGGCTAGGCAGCAGTTCTGCAGAGAAGGACCTAGGGCTTACAGTGGACAAGAAACTGGATAGAAGTCGACAGTGTGCCCTTGTTGCCAAGAAGGCTAATAGCATTTTGGGCTGTATAAGTAGGGGCATTGCCAGCAGATCGAGGGACGTGATCATTCCCCTCTATTCGACATTGGTGAGGCCTCATCTGGAGTACCGTGTCCAGTTTTGGGCCCCACACTACAAGAAGGATGTGGAAAAATTGGAAAGAGTCCAGCGGAGGGCAACAAAAATGATTAGGGGGCTGGAGCACATGACTTCTGAGGAGAGACTGAGGGAACTGGGATTGTTTAGTCTGCAGAAGAGAAGAATGAGGGGGGATTTGATAGATAGCTGCTTTCAACTATCTGAAAGGGGGTTCCAAAGAGGATGGATCTAGACTGTTTTCAGTGGTAGCAGATGACAGAACAAGGAGTAATGGTCTCAAGTTGCAGTGGGGGAGGTTTAGGTTGGATATTAGGAAAAACTTTTTCACTAGGAGGGTGGTGAAGCACTGGAATGGGTTACCTAGGGAGGTGGTGGAATCGCCTTCCTTAGAGGTTTTTAAGGTCAGGCTTGACAAAGCCCTGGCTGGGATGATTTAGTTGGGGATTGGTCCTGCTTTGAGCAGGGGGTTGGACTAGATGACCCCCTGAGGTCCCTTCCAACCCTGATATTCTATGATTCTATGATTGCCGGAGCACATTGCTAGGCCAGCGTACATTAGAATGTGTTTACCCAAAGGTAGAGAAAGCTTTCTTGAAGAGATTCTAGAGCAAATGCTGGTGTTGCTGCTGGGAGTAGGATCCCAGCCCCACCCAGAAACATCTGAAAAATATGTGAATTGTTGCCACTTACAATGTTTTGTGAATTATACTTTTTTGCCTGGGGGTAATTTGGCCATAAACCAGATTTCTTTCCCCAAACTATAATGTGACTGTAACAGAGCAAATTCTGCTTACTAATCCCCATAGAAGTGCCACTCACCACATGGACACCAGTGCATGAGTGGGGGGAGATCCTGGCAGGAAAACAGACCCCTCACACAGGGCATTGAAAGAGAAACCTGGTCAGTTTCTTTGAGATACAGACAGAGCCCAAGGTGTGGAACTCACACCCAGGGTGAATTTCCCTAAGGCTTGGGAGATAGTGGTGATTCAGATTCAGTGCCCTGATTTGGATCCCATCTCTGCTAAGAGCAGCCAAGAATTTGCTGTGTTTCTTGGAAGTTCTGTGGCAGGGCTATAAAGCCACATCTATGAGCGCAGCTTTGGAGAGAGAATGAAACCCAAACCTCTCCATTGCAGCCTGCTGGTGTCATCTCTGCATGTCTAACGCACCTGTCAGCAGCTAGATGCTGCTGGGTGAGAGAAAGTGAGCAAGGAACTTGGAGAGAAAAGTGAACGGGTGTGTGAGGAGCAGAGAATGATGGTGAGGGGAGGAAGGTAAAAGGCTTAAGCCAGGGATAGTCAGTTCGTTTTTATCAAGATCCAAATTTCTTGGTCAAGGTATAGTCAAGGTCCAGACTCCAGTGAAAATAATAAAAAAATAATAACATTAATGATAATAATAAGTAAATAAAAAGATTTCGGGGTCCGTTCAAAAGCATCTCGAGGTCTGGATTTGGCCCGCAGTCCTGCTGACTAACCCTGGCTTAAGCCCTCAAACTCCTTAATGCTGTGAAGAAAAGCATGGACAGATCCAGCTACTCTCTAGCATATACCAGTCTCACTGTCCATCACCATCACAACCACCCCTTTTAAGGAACAGGCCCAGGGAAGCAGACGGGGCGGCAGTAGTAATATTGTTGGTTACCCCCTCAAAAGGCAGTTTAAGACAATTTGCAACAATCCCCTTTGTACTCATGAGAGCTGAGGGTCTGTCTCTTCTCTGAAGTAAGACACCACGCTGAGGTTCAGTCTACACTACTTACCTCAGTATAACCACATTCAAACTTTTCGGTGCTTCCTTGACCTGAAGCCAAACTCCAAATGGTCCTGCCACGGGTCCAGTCTGTCACACACACAAGACTGAATGAGGAGATTTCACTACACAGCTAGGTCTGTGGGTAATAGGAGATGGAGTTTCAGAGTCCATTAATGGCTAACCTGCATGTTTAAGTAGAGCAACTATGGCGCTGTGAGGGGAGAGTTGTAGGGTCCCTGTGGCATTCTCAGTTAAGGAGACAGAACGTTTGCTTGCACTGATTTCCTATTTCTTAACCTTGCAAAGGCCCCTGCTCCCCCTCTCATTTTATAGTGAATTCAGGAAACTCTAGTCATACAGGCCTGGAAATCAGAAAGACCTTCCAGATTGTCTAACCCTGGCATCAAGCACAGAGTAAGAATTTTATCTGTCTTAGTCCTTCATGTGCTCCCTCTACCTTCCTCCAACAATGGTGCCTCACTGACATCTCTGGGCAGATTATTCCAGTGCGCCCCCCCCCCCCCCCCCCATCATAAGAACATAAGAACGGCCATACTGGATCAGACCAAAAATCCATTTAGCCCAGTATCCTGTCTTAGTTCCGACAGTTGCCAATGCCAGGTGCCCCAGAGGGAATGAACAGGTAATCATCAAGTGATCCATCCCCTGTCGCCCATTTCCAGCTTCTGGCAAACAGAGGTTAGGGACACCATCCCTACCCATCCTGGCTAATAGCCATTGATGGACCTATCCTCCATGAATTAATCTAGTTCTTTTTTGAACCCTATTATAGTCTTGGCCTTCATAATATCCTCTGGCAAGGAGTTCCCCAGGTAGACTGTATATTATGTGAAAAAATACTTCCTTTTGTTTGTTTTAAACCTGCTACCTATTAATTTCATTTGGTGACCCCTAGTTCTTGTGTTATGAGAAGGAGTAAATAACACTTCCTTATTTACTTTCTCCACACCAATCATGATTTTATAGATCTCTATCATATCCCCCTTTAGTCGTCTCTTTTCCAAGCTGAAGAGTCCCAGTCTTATTAATCTCTCCTCATATGGCAGCTGTTCCATACTCCTAGTCATTTTAGTTGCCCTTTTCTGAACCTTTTCCAGTTCCAATATATCTTTTTTGAGATGGGGTGTCCACATCTGCATGCAGTATTCAAGATGTGGGTGTACCATGGATTTATATGGAGGCAAGATGAAATTTTCTGTCTTATTATCTATCCCTTTCTTAATTCCCAACATTCTGTTTGCTTTTTTGACTGCCACTGCACATTGAGTGGATATTTTCAGGGAACTATCCAGAATGACTCCAAGATCTCTTTCTTGAGCGATAACAGTTCATTTAGACCCCATCATTTTATATGTATAGTTAGGATTATGTTTTCCAACATGCATTACTTTGCATTGTGCATCACAATCCCTGCCCCTACCCCTAGGCCATTCTACCCATTTCCTTTGTTTAAATTAGCAAACCCTCCCCTAGTGGAAATTCCACTAGGCTCCACAGTTGGAGAGGCCTGTGTATGTGCTTCCCACCACAATGAATGGGAAGAAGGGAATTTTTGTGACTGGCTGGTTGGCTGAGCCCCTGTTGAAGCTGTCGTGATGCTGGCATTTCCGTGTATGGGTTAATGATATGCTAGGGCACCTAGGAGTCTTTTTCATTATTATTTAGATCTAAATAAATAAGTGAGTGATGGGCTTGATGCAGAAGTTATTGGGTGAGGTTCTATGTTGGAGGTCAGACTAGATGATCAGTTTAGGCCCTTCTGACTTTAAAAGCGATGACTCTATTAATCAATAAATTCAGGCTTATTCCAATAATAAATAGGATAATCCAGCTGAGCAGTGTTGGTTCCTGCTGTGCACTGATGGCTTCAGTTAGAGGGTCAGTAACTCAACAAACCCATTGCTCTGCTCCAAGAAATTAGTTGGCCAGCTGAAAAATCTCAAGTGGGTTTTCCACTCAGGAAGCCACTTCCTCTTTTATTCCACCATCTATCTATGCCTATAAACTTTTCATCTCCCTTTCCCCAGTGTCACTGCCTCTCAAGTGTTTGTATACAGTCCTCACTCTCTCAGTCTCTTGTAAGTTGTACACGTTGTTAACTTAACACCTCATATGTAAAATCCCCTTATCATTTTTGTCGTCCTTCACTAACCCCCCTCCCCCCAGTGTTTTCCCCGGGAATTGAAATTAGGGGGGTGTTTGAATATACAGAAGGAGTGATGGCTGATGAGGGGTGAGACCGTGAGGGCGCAGGTGGGTTGTATGGCATGATAGTAAAATCTGAAAAATGTTTCACGACCATTTTATTAGATTTAACTCATGTTTTAAAATATCACACAAATTAAAGCTGGCTACTCAAGCCTACTATGAAGCACTACATCTACATCCTTCTTGGTTTCTTCTTGTAATTTTGCACAACTCTGTTAATGAACTTCTCGAATGCAGTGCGTTCATCTTTGGTGACTTCTCATGTGTCCGATACTTCCAGTCCTTCATGATATGCTCATGATCAGGCAGAACTTGGAAGGTGACTCCTTTTTCAAACACAAAATTCTATTCAATGAGGAAAAAGAATGCTCAGTTGTAGCTGTTATGCCTGGGAGTAGCAAGAGATGAATTCCTACTTCTTTCATTCCAGGAAACATAGCACAAAGTTTGGGTCGAACCACTAGTGATAATAAAGAAGTTGAAGTCAAATTTTCATTTGTTCATCATATGATATTCCACTCTGTGTTCAAATTCTTTATTCTGTCCTGATTACATAGCAGCCCCATTGCTGGTAGTGCCTCACTCTCCACTCAACTGTCGGTGTTTTATGAGACAGGCATCTGTAATAGCTACGTAAATCCAGCTACGTAAATCCAGTTGAGTAGAATCCAAAAGTTGCTGTTGTAGATTTGTAAGAATCAAATCTGTGTACTTTTTCAGCTGGCTTGACAAGAAGCATTTGTTCTCTTCACTTAAGGAGTCAATATTAAGTGCCTTAATTAGTCAGCTTCTGAACTGAAATCCTTGCTTCTTCCAGTACATTTTCAATGGCTATCTGATCCAAGTGTAGCTTCTATTGCTGGACAAAGATCTACTACTGTTGTAGCAGATGCCTGGATGGCATTGTTTAATGACCCAAGTGGTTTCAACAGTAGACTTACAAGAGAGAGATTGGCAAAAGTCTTCTCTGAACTTAGTAGCAAAACTAGTCCACCAGTCTCACTACTTAGATCCGTCCCATCTCGGTAGATACTTTCCAGAGCCAATAATAATGGTTGCAGTAATTTTAAGACAACAGCCACGGATCATTTATGAGAAAGCCTGCGGATTTTCCCAGGTTGGACTCATTTGAACTTTAAGATGTTCAGTCCTTTTGGACTCTTGCTGAAAAAAAAAAAAGTATAATGAAGAAATTAAATTTATGGCTTTTTAAATGTCTTTTGAAGATTCTGCAGCTCGTACTAGTGCTATTTGGAATAGATGGCCTCTGCAGTGTGTATAGGAGAGATTAGGGCTACACTTTTCTCTGAGCAAAGTTTATACTCCACTGTCTTCCAGAGAAGTTTGCAACTTCATCAAATGCACAAGCAGCCATCTCTTTGGGGTTCAATCTACAAGCATTTAACTCTTCTAAGATGTGGGTTGTCACAAATGCAGTCAATGTGTCTTTTATAACCTGAACATCTAGAAATGCATCTACTGGCCTACCACTGACATCAAGATAACATATGCAATGACTTAATACTTGACGCCCATTTACATTAGTGCATTCCTCGGCCATGTATGCAAATTTTCTGAATGCGGTGAGAGAGTTCTTCACTTTTTAAACTGCTGAGTCTTTCACTGTCACATCACATGCTTCTAACCAGTCAGTTGAGTTTCTTGCAGAAAGATAGTGAGCATTTGCCGGTCTTGGTCAGAATCAGTGTCCAACTTCAGGATTAACAAGTGACAATGCACTTAACATTGACCTCCAGTTTGTAGTGTGTGGTATCTCTTGCCTAAATAGAAAGTATGATGTGACAGCCATGTTTGTCTGCATAAACTGTGTTGTGTTTCTAGCATTCTTAACAGCCTCATTAAGTACTTCTAAAATTGGCTTTGACAGTGACTGGCTTATAAAGTTTTCTGCATGTCGATGCAGTCCAAAGGCTTGGTATTTTGCAGCCTTTTCACCTAGGTTGTCAGCATTGGTTTGCTGATTAGTCTGGCAAACCAAGCTCCTCCACTTCTATTATATAAATCCATGGTACGCCCACATCGTGAATACTGCATGCAGTTCTGGTTGTCCCATCTCAAAAAAGATATATTGGAGTTGGAAAAGGTACACAGAGAAGGGCAACTAAAATGATTAGGGGTATGAAACAACTTCAATATGAGGAGAGATTAAAAAGACTGGGACTTTTCAGCTTGGAAAACAGACGACAAAGGGGGGATATGACAGAGGTGGAGAAAGTGAATAAGAAAGTGTTATTTACTCCTTCAGATAACACAAGAAGTAGGGGTCAGCCAATGAAATTAATAGCAAGTTTAAAACAAACAAAAGGAAATACTTCTTCACACAACACACAATACACAGTCAACCTGTGGAACTTGTTGCCAGAGGATGTTGTGAAGGCCAAAACTATAACAGGGTTCAAAAAAGAGCTAGATAAGTTCATGTAGGATAGGTTCATTAATGGCTATTAGCAGGATGGGCAGGAATGCAATACTCTGAGTGTCCATAGCTTCTGTTTGCTAGAAGCTGGGAGTGGACGACAGGGGATCGATCACTCGATAATCACCCTGTTCTGTTCATTCCCTTTGAAGCGCCTGGCATTGGCCACTGTCAGAAGACAGGATACTGGGCTAGATGGACCTTTGGTCTGACCCAGTATGACCATTCGTTTGTTCTTATGTAAAAAGTAATTATAATATAATAAAAATGTTTAGTACAGAAACTCCCCAAGATAATGGCCTCTCAAGATAGTGACAATGTGAGATAATGACCTTGGCAAATAATGCATTTTAAAAATCTTGGCCCACTAGGAATGTATATTTTTATAAGTTTCCTAGTCACAAATCTAGCATTCTGGAACAAAGTCACTAAAACATAGTCCAACAATGAAATGTTCCTTTAATATGCCCATCCTTCTCCTTCCACCCCACCCCACTCATAGTTGGTGTCCTGGGTCAGTGAAGACTCAGAGTTCAGAGGTGCTTTCACATGAGTTCACCTCCCACCCTGGCAGGGTGGGGAGATGAAGGCACCTTGCTTGTTCGTTCAGCCACTCACTGCAGCTGCTTGCTCTGGCCACTGTTCATTATGCCACCGTTCACTCCACTGCTCCGTCGCCAATGGCCCTGTGCCATCACCTTCTGCTGCCACCTGCCACTGTGACCTTGGTGAGTCGGTCTATTGAGGTTTTACTGAACTCTCAGTGATTTCAGCTCTTAATGGAGGAACCTCACTGCTAGTGCAGGCTGGGCAGGGTCTTCCACAGAAATGCTGTCACACAGCAGGTCTAAGCACAGACCTGATTATCAGTGATTTCAGATCTAGTGGTCACTTCAAAAACAAATGACTCTCTATGGAGCCTAATCATCTCTATCTTTAAACAAGGGAGGGGGGCAGGTCAAATAGTGCCTGTGACTCTTAGGCAGAGCCCACACCACCAAGAAAAACACCTGTCCCCACCCTCTCTCTCTCTCTCTCTCTCTCTCTGCCATCCAAAACCCTTGGATAGTGAGTGCAGTTCAGTCGAGCATGACCAATGCTTAATTTGTAATGAAAGAGGTGCCAGGGCTCAAGCAAGTTTTTTACTTTCATAACTGATGTGGCAAGCCCAGAGGTCTTGGGGCTATGAACATCAAGCCTAGATGTGCCAGGGCTCAGACTTGGCACAAATTAAGCACCAAATGTGACCCCCTCAACCAGGACAGGCTAAGTACAGTTCTGCTGCCCTTTATTCATACAGTAACAACATTTCATTACCCCTGCATTCAGTACAAAAGTGATTTGTAACCCAACCCCAGCTAAAACTGATCTCTTGGGCAACACATCTCTGTCTGTTGGATACCAAGGCAGAGTAGGTATGTTCATCTAAATACAGTCTGGTCCTGAAGCCTTCCCTCCTCCCCCCGGCTCATTACTTGCTGTCAGGGAAGAGCTCATTCAGACCTTGCTTACAAATTATAATTTGAAATTATTAGATTGGCCAACATCACCAAAACGAATGCACCAACATTGTCATAAAAAACAACTGCTGTGTGAGGAAGCTAGTCTTTGTTCATACTTTTCAAACCTGTTATGCTTTTTCAAGTACAAGTATTTGATCATATACTTACATGTTTTTAAAGTGCATATTAATGTTTCAATTTCAATTCAAATTTCCAATCAATGACTAAATTGGCAACACTGTAAATGTAGCTAGTTGACCACTGGGAGGCTGTGGGGAAATTCAGGGGCATGTAGGGAAATCCCCATTTCCCCCTCTAATTTATCAATGTCCACTTTACACTGCGTTTAACACTGTCTCCCGAGCGTGGCTCTGTTGTGAACCAAGCAGCATCATTATATCCCTGGACCTACAAGAAATGATATTGGCAGTTCAGAGATCATCTTTTGCCCCAAAGTGCTTTGTTATCTTTGCTGAGAGACCAACTTGTAACACTCTGAATTTCATCTGAAATTCACTCTGAATTAATCATTTAGTGAATTTCATCCTTCACCTCTGGTCCGCAAATCAATCACCATCTTCTCAAAATGATTTATTCCGAATTTGAAGTTTGAGCTAATTTGACTGGACACCATCTCGGTTTCCTGATTGGATGAGCATAGTTCTCAGACTCAGGTTTCTGGTGTAAATATTCACAATTATGAATCTGTAATTTGCATCCTGCAAACATACTACACTATGTGGTTAAAATGCACTGTGGGAGTAAACACCATTATTAGGACCGTGGTTCTCAAACCTGCTCCCTTTCTCAGCACATACAGTGAAGGCAGTCAGAGGCAAAAAATGCCTTTTGTTTCAGAAAGGAAATGACCCTTTTAAAAAAAATTCTAGGAAATGCAGATCTCATTGTTTGGGGGCAGGGGGGAAATTCCACTTTTTTTCTGATGAAAGGGCTTTTAATGAAGGGAAATGCCACCTGTGCCAAATCCTGACAGAGAAATTAAAGAAAACCTAACACATGACAGGGAACAAGAAGCTAAGGATAAAGTGTGTTTAAAAGGAAAGGGAAATGGATGGCTGAGAGGAATGGGAATGGGAAATGGAGCCTTTCACCTCTAGGTCATCCACTTTAATCTAAGTCACTAGTGACTTAACATCCTCACCATCTGCAGACAACTGTGCACAAGTGAGGCAGTGTGGCCTAGTGAAGAGCACCCTGGATGAGGACTCAGGAGACCTGTGTTCTAGTCCTAGCTCTGTCACCAGTTTGCTGGGTCACTTTTTCTCTTGGCATTGCAGGGTCCCTATTTGTAAAATGGAGATTCTGATACTGAGCTCTTCTGTGAAGCGCTTTGAGATCTGTTGATGGGGAAGCTAGGTATGATTGTTATTTATTTTCTGTGGTACCTGGGATGTGATCAGAGGCGGATTAAGGTTTCCTGGGGTCCTGGGCCAGAGCACGTGGGGGGCACCTTTCTGCCTGTGGCCCCGCTCACTGCCCCTTCCCTGGGGCCTGCCCCTGTTCCACCCAGGGTCCCTCCATCCCAACCCCACAACCCCTTTTGCTCCTTTCTCACCCCCACACTGCGGTCCCAAGACTGGAGAAGCTCTGTCCCTGCGCCTTGACCTGGGGCATAGCGGGAAGTGAAAGCTCCTCCAGTACCAGGGCCGCAGCGGGGTCCCGGTGTTGGGGCTTCCCCCGCCAGCCCTCCCCCCTTCTGCAGGGGACCAGGGTTGGGGCCTGGGGCTTCTCCTGCCCTGTGTTTCTGCTGGGAAACGGGGTTGGGCATGGGGGCTTCCCCTGCCACCCCACGGCTTCTGCCTGGAAGGGTGGGGGCGCTGGGGCTTCCCCCGCCTGGGGGCTTCTGCTGGGGATGGGATCAGGAGCTGCTGGGGGGTGCTACTGGATGTGATAGATGGAGATAAGGGGTCTTAGCTCAGCTCCTAGTAGGCAACAGCCACATCACAGGATGTGCCTTTGATGGCAGCATCAGCATAATGGCCAAGGACTGAAGCAGCCCCTCACTCCTAGGGTCGGTGCCTCCGAGAAAGGCATGAGGCATACAGTAGGACAGCGTGTGGGAAGCTGGCAATGCTGTACTTGCTCTGTAGCTAAGATGAGCGCGTCACTCTAGGGCTGTGATTATTAGTGCTATTTATTAGTTGTATTACGGTAACACCTGCAAAGCTGGTCCCTGTCCCAAAACACTTACATGCAATGTAACGAGAGACAGCGGATGGACACAGCAAACAGGTGGGGTGTGCACAAGGCACCAGGGAGATCATTATGAACACAGGTCACAGCACACCAGTTGCCTACACTCAGATCTGTGAGATTCAGGTACTATCATTTCTACATATATAGGATGGCAACATTTAAGGATGAACAGGTGTAAAAATAATGGGGTCCCAAAGAAGAAGGGCCCAAATCAAGCTGAAGTGTATGGATTCTAATGTGGTGACCCCAGCCCTACACAGATGCCTACTCTATCCAGACATTTAAAAGTAGTGGTGGGATTTTATAGTTTGTGAGATAACCTCAAATTTTTTGCATCAGGGGCCAAATATTGCTCTCACCTCCCCTAGTGGAACCCCATTAGCTTCACTGGGGTTGCACTGGTGTAACTGGGAGCAGAATTTGGCCTTTATTTTTTTTCCTCTAGAGACAGACTGAAGGTGCACACTTTGGATCTGGTTTATGAACACTCCCAAGTTTGTGGATTTCAATGTGGGTTCTGGCTTGGCCCAGTATAAAGCTGGAGGCCATTTGCAAGAGTTGGATTTGGATGTGGATTCTGAGTGCCTTGGTGACAGCAGACCGAGGGGGTTCAGTTCAGGCCCAGGAGTCATTTCCCCCTTCGTTTGAAGAAACAAAGAAAACAGCTTGATAGTGGTTGCCTGCTTACACGTGTAGGAATATCATTTGTTCCTTTGCTCAGAGTGCACCCCATGCACTTGGGTTTGGCTGTGCCCCTACTGTCACTGGTTATTGTTTAAGAGGGAAAAATGTGCTTGGAAAAGTAGACTAAGGCCTTGTCTACTCTACCAAGTTTTGTCGACAAAAGTGATGTTGACACATAAAAATTGGCATAATAAAAACCAGAATGTCATGTTCACACTTGCTCCCTCTGTCAGCAGAGCGCGTCCACAGTTGGGGCACTATCATCAACAGTGTGAGCAATGTACTATGGGTACCTATCCCACAGTCCTGCTCGACACCTTCTGTCGTTAGGTGTTGTGGGAAGGCGGAGTGGTTCGCGGTGCATCTTGGAACCAGGCTCAATGTCCCATGCTGCATTGCTTTCTGTCCCAGCACTCCATGGGCTTCTGGCTTTCTTTCACGGCAATTTTCAATGGCCCTTCTCTGTGTGAAGGGTTGGATCCCACCCTGCTCTCCTATGCTCTGTTAACTGTCATGAAGACATCGCGGATGGCAGTGCAGTTAATCGCGAAGTTCCTAACTGAAGAAGACTCCCAGGTGCCTGACATTCTGTGTGATCTGGATAGGAGCAACCTTAGATTGCTTTTGGCATTCACAGAGCAGGTGCATAGGGTGGACCATTGCTTCTGGGCTTGGGAAACAAGCACAGAATGGTGGGATCATATCCACATGCAGGTGTGGGATGATGAGCAGTAGCTACAGAACTTTCAGATGTGGAAAGCCACCTTCCTGGAACTGTGTGTGGAGCTCGCCCCAGCACTGTGATGCAAGGACACCAGAATGAGAGATGGTGTAGAAACACGTGGTGATTGCTGTGTGAAGCTGGTGACTCCAGACTGCTACTGGTCGGTCGCAAATCAATTTGGAGTTGGGAAGTAGACCACTGGGGCTATGTTAATGCAAGTGTGAGGGGCAATTAATCACATCCTGCCATGAAGGACTGTGACTCTGGGAAATGTGCATGAAATAGTGGACGGCTTTGCAGAAATGGGTTTCCCTAACTGTGGAGGGGTGATAGATGGCACACATATTCCAATTTTGACACCAGATCACCTTGTGACTGAGTACATCAATAGGAAGGGGCACTTCTCCAGGGTGTTGCAGGACCTTGTGGATGACCCATGGGTGTTTTACTAACATCAACGCAGGGTGGTCCAGGAAGGTGCATGACGCACACATCTTCAATAACACTGGCCTGTATAGAAAGCTACAAGCGGGGACTTTCTTTCCAAACCAGAAGATTTCAGTGGGGGATGTTGAAATGCCCATAGTGATCCTGGAAGATCCTGTGTACCCCTTACAGCCGTGGCTCATGAAACTGTACACGGGAAACCTGGACAGCAGTAAGGAGCGGTTCAACAACAGGCTCGGTAGGTGCCAGATGACAGTGGAATGTGCCTTTGGCAGATTAAAGGCACACTGGTGATGCCTTTATGGCAGGTTAGACCTTAATGAGGATAATAATCCCATGGTCATAGTTGTGTGTGTTATGTTGCATAATCTTTGTGAAGCTAAGGGTGAAAAGTTTGCTCAGGGGTGGACCTCTTGGCTGCTGATTTTGAGCAGCCAGATACCAGGGCTATCAGAGGAGCCCAGAAGGGGACAATTTGAATCAGGGAGGCTTTAAGACACCACTTTGAAAATGAGAACCAGTAATGTATATCTCTGTGATTGGTGCTGCAATGTTATATTACATGTAGTTTTCCTAAGAAGTAATGGTGACATTTGGGGCCTTACATTCCAGTAAGCAAATGATTAAACTGCCTGTTTATGTATTGGTAGTACCTGCTATCTGAATTTCTAGGAAACAAATAAAGATGAGTTACCATTCAAAAACTTTGCTTTTATTGCACAAGAAACAACACACACACAGATGCTTGGTAGGTAAGGAGGTACCAGGAAGGGCCAACTTTCAGAGCTGTGTGTAGGTCCAGTTATTATTTTGAAAGTTGTCCCAAGGGGGTGGATTGAAGGGGAAACTGAGAATTCCCAGAAAGTGGAAAGGACTGTGCGAGTGGAGTTGGGGGGAGGCACGGAAAAGAGTTCTGAACCTCGTAACCTAGCCGCCTGAAGAGGCTAACCCTCGCCCACTCCCCTTGTGCCCGAGGCCCCACCACTCCCCTTATTCCCCCCCCCCCGCAGGAGCCCAAATCACCCCACCGTTGCCCCTCTGCTCCAGCGCCAGATGGCCGGGGGCAGGGGGGCAAGGCCCCAGCCCTGATGCACCGCAGCCTCAATGCCCACAGCCCCTGGGCAGTGCGGCCACCGCACCCCCAGCTCCAGTGCTCAGGCAGCCGGTCAGCGGAATCGCCATGCTCCCAGCCCCGGTGCTCAGGCAGCCAGTCCCGGAGTGCTGGGCCGGCAGCATGGCCCAGCACCAGCCGCCGTGGCAGCCCCGAGTCCCTGCAGGAAGCATGCTGGCGTGGGGGTGGGGCCACGGTAGGTTGTTTGGGGAGGCAAAGCCTCCCCTTGACTACAATACCCGCCGCCCATGGTTCTGAATGTGCTGCAGGGGAGGGTGGGCATGGATCTGCTCAGTCTGCAGCATTACTAAGGACTTCAGCATCTGCATTTGCTCCTCCATTACTTTAATCATCTGCTCAGTAGCGTTCTTAAACTCCTGATTTTCTTTTCTGTCCTGCCTTTCGGCTTCCCACCACTCCTTGCGTTCCCTTTTCTCTGCATTGGAGAAGTGCAGTACCTCCCAGAACATGTCTTCTTTGCTCCATCTTGGGAGCTTTCTTATCTAGTGGAGACGCTCGGCTGGTGTGTGGGGGCTGTTCCTGAAGGCCACATCTGCCGAAGCACTGGGGATGATGCACAGAAGTGGGATTGTTAAATTCACACACAGCATTCAAACATTTCAGTAAAATAAACCTTTTGCAACATAAAAATCACTTTGTCACTGACCCTTGGCAGGCACATATCTCTGCGAACATCCAAAGCATGGTGAGTGTTGGTGGCGGGGGCAGGGGGAGGGGGCGTTCCACATGGGGAAAAGAGTGCTCTGAAAGCGTTGTGGTCCAGCTGACGAGGGGAAAAAATCTAAAATTCTCCCACACTTTTCCACAGGTGGGGGTCATTCTAGCAGACATCTCACTGCTAAGGGTAATCAGGGAAGCGAGGGTACATCTACTACATGTTTGTGGCTTCTGCCCTGCTCCCTATGCTGCTCGCCTGTGTGTGCTTTGGTCCCTGCATGGGATATTTTCCTACCATGGGGTGAAGAACAAAGCAGCTCTGCCAGGGAACCTTCGGCAGAGGATTGCCGAGTACCTCCAGGAAACTTTCCTGGAGTTCTCTCTGGAGGATTCCCGTGAGACCTTGGTGTGCATCAACACCCTGTTCTGCCGTACTGATTAGCTACACAGGGAAATGTCCAGCACACAGAAACACAGCCAGCCTCTACATTTCTATACCCTAAACCGACCTCCACTCTACACAAACTACAGCCACTTACCAGGCGTCTCCTCTCCTGCTTCTTGCTCACCGGAGAGCAACTGCTGAGACTGGCTAGACACCTCTGGAGTGGTGAACAGTTTCTGGTTGCCTGCCCCACCGGACGACCCCCCCAAGAGCTCCACATCGTCATCTAACTCCACTTTTTCGTCAATTCTTCATCTTCTGGGTTAGGTGCTCTTTCTACCACCTCCAGGCCCGCCGAAGTATCCACGGGGCTCTTGGCGGTGGAGGTGGGGTCGCCACCAAGGATAGCTTCCAGCTCCTTGTAGAACTGGCAGGTCTTAGGTGCAGCACTGGAGCGACGGTTTGCCTCCCTCACCTGCCTCAGCTCCTTTATCTTCATTCTGCACTGCAGCGTGTCCCAATCATAGCCCCTTTCATACAAGCCTTGAGAAATTTGCCCGTAGGTATCAAAATTCCTACGGCTCAAGCGCAGCTGGGACTGCACAGCCTCCTCTCCCCAAATACTGAGCAGATCCAGCCGCTCCGTAGTGGTCCAAGCAGGAGAGTGTTTGGTGCGATAACCTGCCATGGTCACCTGGGAAGATGCTATGAGACTTCTCCATGCTGAGCAAACAGGAAATGGAATTTTAAAAATTCCCGGGGCTTCTAATGGGGAGGGGCGGAGGGTTGTTTACCTGGCTGCAGGGCAGTGGAGTTCAAACTGCTGACCAGAGTGGTCACGATGGACATTGTGGGACACCTCCTGAGGCCAGTTAAAGCGATAAAACCAAGCGTGGTGTCTACACTGGCACTTTGTCAACAAAAATTTAGAGGAAAAAGCCTTATGTCTTTCATCGGGGTGGTTTTATTTTGTTGCCAAAACAGGCCATTTTTGCCGCCAAAAGTCACCTTGCAGTGTGTATACACATTCACTGTTTTGTTGGCAAAAGCTGCCTTTTGTCGACAAAACTTTGTAGTGTAGACAAGGCCTAACGGAGGGAGAAGCCTTGAAGCTGGAGTTGTAATGAGGATCTCTACATTGAAAAGTCTTAACCTCATCTTCCAGGGGTTTACAAACTGACAGCCCACATGTAGGTATCCTGCTTAGTTATTTGAAATGGACAGCAAGGGGTAAAATGTTAGTGAATCACCTGAGAGGTATCTGTTCCTTTCACTGCAGTTTGCACAGAGCCTGTAATGCATAATATCTTCAATTATTAACTAATCAACCCTCATAATATCCCTAGGAGGTAGGCAGGTAAGTATCTTGACTTTAGCAAAGCTTTTGATACGGTCTCCCACAGTATTCTTGCGAGCAAGTTAAAGAAGTATGGATTGGATGAATGGACTATAAGGTGGATGGAAAGCTGGCTAGATTGTCTGGCTCAACGGGTAGTGATCAACAGCTCGATGTCTAGTTGGCAGCTGCTATCAAGCGGAGTGCCCCAGGGGTCCTTCCTAGGGCCGGTTTTGTTCAACATCTTTATTAATGATCTGGATGATGGGATGGATTGCACCCTCCGCAAGTTCGCAGATGACACTAAGCTCGGGGGTGAGGTAGATATGCTGGAGGGTAGAGATAGGGTCCAGAGTGACCGAGACAAATTGGAGGATTGGGCCAAAAGAGATCTGATGAGGTTCAACAAGGACAAGTGCAGAGTCCTGCACTTAGGATGGAAGAATCCCATGCACCACTATAGGCTGGGGACCGACTGGCTAAGCAGCAGTTCTGCAGAAAAGGATCTGGGGATTACAGTGGATGAGAAACTGGATATGAGTCAGCAGTGTGCCCTTGTTGCCAAGAAGGCCAATGGCATATTGGGCTGTATTAGTAGGAGCATTGCCAGCAGATCGAGGGAAGTGATTATTCCCCTCTATTCGGCACTGGTGAGGCCACACCTGGAGTATTGTGTCCAGTTTTGGTCCTCCCACTACAGAAGGGATGTGGACAAATTGGAGAGAGTCCAGTGGAGGGCAACAAAAATGATTAGGGGGCTGGGGCACATGACTTACGAGGAGAGGCTGAGGGAACTGGGGTTATTTAGTCTGCAGAAGAGAAGAGTGAGGGGGTTTTGATAGCAGCCTTCAACTGCCTGAAGGGGGGTTCCAAAGAGGATGGAGCTCGGCTGTTCTCAGTGGTGGCAGATGACAGAACAAGAAGCAATGGTCTCAAGTTGCAGTGGTGGAGGTCTAGATTGGATATTAGGAAACACTATTTCACTAGGAGGGTGGTGAAGCACTGTATTGGGTTTCCTAGGGAGGTGGTGGAATCTCCATCCTTAGAGGTTTTTAAGGCCCGGATTGAGAAAACCCTGGCTGGGATGATTTAGTTGGTGTTGGTCCTGCTTTGAGCAGAGGGTTGGACTAGATGACCCCCTGAGGTCTCTTCCAATCCTAATATTCTATGATTCTATCATCACCCCCATTTATTTTGCAGATGCAGACATTTCAGGGAGTTGCCCAAGCAACTCCCTGAAGTATCCATAACAGACACAGTATCAGAAGTCAGGAGTTCATATTTCCCAGCACCATGTTTTACTCACTAGACCATACTGCCTTTGGCACTATAGTTTATCTGAGAAATAGCACAAGTTATGCTGAGACAATAGTTGGCTAGGATCTCTCCAAGGAAAGTCATCACTGCAAGAAGTGGTATCAGTAATTAAGTAGGTACAGACAATATTCTATCATCATTGGTTGGATTCTCTCTAGCAGTGTCGAACCAATGCCACAGCCTCCTGGTAGAAGGCTGTTTGTGTCTGGCAACACCATCTCTCAGATGGGATCTGAAACCAAGACCTTTTGGCAGCTTTCACAGGAAGTGTTGATCGTGGTAGCCTGGCCAAATGCAACGGGTAAATATGTTCTACCACTGTTAATTCGCTTTGTAGAACTAACTGGAGAAGTTATGCCTCGCGTCTGTGTTTAAAAACCTTTGTGCAGTGTGCTTGCCTCATTCTGTCCCAGAGGTGCATTGTTACAGAGGTAGGTGAATGATCCATCATCTCCACTTTACTTTGGAGTCTTAGTGGGCCAGATTATCAGCTGGTGTTAACTACCACAGCTCCACTGACTTCAGTAGAATGATGTTAATTTACACCAGCTGAAGATCTGGCCCTTTGCTAATATTCAAACATATGAGCTGTGATTGTACCACTCTTGTGTTCATTGCTTAAAAGCTCTGAGAAACAGAAAAGTCTGTGTGGCTCTCTTCATTCTTTTGGAAAAATGGAGTGGCTCCTTGGAAGGATGAGGTTTTCAGGCTCAGAACCATTAAGTGAAAATGAAAAAGAAATCGTTCCTCCAGAAAGGAGAAACAGGATGATCTTGTGGTTGAGGTGCTAGCCTGGAATGCACGAGAGTTGGGGTAAATTCCTGCCTCTGCCTGAAGGGATTTCCGGTGGGACCTTGGGTATATTACTGAGGTTATGTACACATTACAGCTTATGGCGGTATAAGTTATGTCACTCAGGGGTGTAAATAAGCCACCCTCATGAGCATCGTAAGTTACACCGACCTAAGCACTGGTGCAGACAGTGCTATGTTAGCAGAGAGCTTCTCCCGCTGACATAGCTACTGCCGCTCGTGGGGGCTGGAGTAATTAAGTCAACGGAAGAGCTCTTTCTCATTAGTGTAGAGTATCTGCACTAGCAGTGCCACAGCTGTGCCGCTGTAAGCTCTGTCCTGTAGCCATAGCCTGAGTCTCTGTCCTGCATCTGTAAAATGGGGATAGCATCTTCTTTGCTGTGAGGGGGATTGAAGGAAAATCCATTCGAGATTTTGAGGTGCTCAGGCTCAGCTTCTATGGTGACAGGAGCTCCATAAGCACCCTAGATGGTCAGATTTCATCTTCTGTATTTGTTCATTTGCTTCTGCCACCACCAGCCTGTCCACACTACATACTGTTCTTAGAGTCATCTAGCATTATGAATCAGCACATCTGCAGCAACTTTGGTATCAAGGGAGAACTCAATTTATTATGGCGCTTCCCCATTTCCAACAAAAATGTTTGAGCGTAGACCAGGGGGAAACCAGTTCAGCAAGAAATAAGGAACACATTGAAAGACCATGAGGGACTCTCCAGTGAAGCAAATGCATGGCCTGATTAACAGTCAGATGCAATGCGGAAGCCTATTGGAAAGGAATGTTATTGTCCATAATAACTCTTTCTCCTTGGTGGAAAGATGATGGCTGCATAATTTGTTCTTAAAAATAAAACCCAGCACTGACTTTCCTCTCTTCCTGATTCTAACTTGGTTTTTATGTTGGGGTTTAATGTGCCATTCGGCATAGTGCTGCCATCAATTATGCCCACTATCCTTTTATTCCACATGCAATAATGGTGCAATGTCATTGGGTCAGTAAAGAGGAGGTTGTGGTTGAGAAGGTGGCACGCTTCCGACACAGCAGTGAATAAACCCTTCCCCAGCTCAGTGATGTGAGGCACTCTGTTGCTGGAAGTGCTTTTATTTGGGTGAAATATAAAACTTAGTTCCTGATCCCTTGTGGTCAATTACATTCCTGGGGCATTTGTGACAAGAGTAAGGGTGTTAACCCAGCTCAGGCAGCTCCCAGCTAAGTTTCCCCTGGAGTTTCAATAGGATATGACATTCCTCTTGTCCTAAATCACTGTGTAGTGTTGCTGTATATTGCTGCATAGGTGCCAGGCTCCATCCCAGAGCTAGCTGCATTTCAGTGGCAAGTGAGAGGGGACAGGGACAAGTGGCAAAGCCTCCATTGCCTTCAGTGTGTATAGGTTCAGTTCCTTAGTTGGTAATACCAGCATCTTCATAGAGGACTAGAGTTAAATACCCAATTCCTCCTGAATGTCAATGGGACTGGACCCCATACTCCCTTAAACACCTTTGAAAATCTCAGTTTGAAGTGACCGAACCTGCTACTATATATACAATATCAGATGATGTTATTAAACTGGAGCAGGGAATCCTGATGGATACTTTACAGCAAATGGAAGGCACATCAGTAAAACTGAAAAAAGTTCTTGTAATATCCAGCTTGGCCTTATTGAGGCCCAGTGACTCTGTTAGCAGGAAAAGCTGGAGTGATGGGGCAAAGCAGGAGGAGGAATGAACGAGAGCACGGTGCTGAGATGGGGTCTCTGGGACATTCTGAGACGTGTCTACTGAACGCTCTTCCTTCTAGCTGTAGTTTTTTGTTCCCTTCCTCCCTAGTGAAGAACCATCACATCATCAGGAAAAGCAGTCTGACATGGCTGATGGTTTGTGAAAAAAGGAAGGAAGAGAGTACGGGGAATGGAAGGAAATGAAACCGGATGTATAATGTTAGGTGTATATATGTGTGGAGTGTGGTATTGTAGCCCCTCTCTGTGCTGTGTCACAATGACCTAAACTTTGTATTTCAATGAGTTTCTGGGCTTTTGCAGAGTTCACCAGGGGTTGGACCCAGGGCTTTAGTTTGCATCCATCTTGGATTGAAATGGGCATTTTGGGTTGTAAAATGTTAGCTGGAAAGACACAAAAGAAATGGGGGTTCAGATCTTCCGCTGGTGCAAGTCAGCCCGGCTCCCATGAAAGCTATGTCGATTTGTACCAGCGGGGGCCTAGTGCAAAGGGGAAGTGAAAAGTGAGCGAATTCTAGACTGTGACAAACATTTCATTTTCTCCTCCAGCCACTGTTTGCTATAGCTATCATTGTTTATTATGGGTATTGTACCACGAGGAGCCCCAGTCATGGCCCAAGGTCCCATTGTGCTCGGCCCTGTACAAACACAGAATAAAAGATTGTCAGCTCTTTGGTGCAGGGACTATCTTAGTGACCTTTTCATTACACACTTGGGACCTGACTGTCTTCTCACTTACCGTGGTGCAAATCTGGAGCAAAGTGAGAGGAGAACCAGGGCCTAAATGTCACTGACTGGCATTAAGAGGTATTGTTCCCACTGTAAAACAACGACTGATATCAAAGGCAAATTTCCTTTGAGTTTGCCAATTGCCAGAGGTCATTCACCAAGGACACTGTGATACCCCGACACTGATTAGGGAAGCTATCTGTGATGTGTGGTCCTATGCAGTGTATGTGGAAGTATCACAACCTGACCCCATGTCTGGGAACAACGTCCCTCACTTCCAAGGGGAATGTTGTGGGGCTCTGATCTGAAGGTGCTCTTTGTGTGGCACTGGATGCATTAACCATGGGTTTTCTGGCTTTCCCTTACCCTGTCCCCTCATGTAGGAGGAGATTACACCTTCTCTTCCACAGCCTGAGGGCCATCATACCGATGAAAATGCCCTAAGGCAGTGACCTATTCCCACTTGCTCAAAGATCCCTCCTTCTATTTCTATCTGGATCCTTCTGAGTATCCTCCAAGGGTTAATACTTCTGTCAGCGATTGGAGAGGTTGGAAAACTTCCCTAGGCATAGCTGGTGATCATTTACCTGTTCATGCTTCAGTGCAGTGCCCAGAGAGGATATAAAAGCATGTAAAAGTTAGGATCCCCTATGTCAACAAATGGGTTTAACTGAATGTAAGGGAGCCTAAACTGGTGTAGGGTTCTTCAATATATTTCCTAGCATTTGGCCCGGTCTATTTTGAAATGACTCCTGAGATGGGTTTCCAGCATGGCCCTCAGGAGACAATTCCACAGTCCAATAAATCCTGCTGCTAGGGTGTTCTCATTCTATGAAACATTCTCCATGAAAGCAAAGCTTCTTCATGCATATGCAAACACTGATGGTCAAGTCTGCTCCCATGTCATTTCTCTTTAAATGAACTACTCTCATTCCTGGGGAGAACTTCATACCTAAACAATACAGAGAGTAGCAAGCACCCGACGTACATGGTTCATTTTCCAAGTCACTGCCTGTTACTATGGCTATCCACACTGCCACCTAAATGGCTTGCAAATTATTCATTTTAACCCAAAATACATGTGAGTGGCCAGAAGAACCAGATTTGGTCGTGCTCATTCCTGCTTTTACGGCGTGAAAAAGACAGAGGTGATTAGGAGGAAAAATTCTGAGTTTAAGTTAATGCAGATCTTAGCTTAAATTACTTGGGCTCTTCAGCATCTGCATGTGTATAATCACTAAGGGGTTATCTGATTTTTTCACAACTGTCAGTTAAGTCCTATACCCACATGAAAAATTCAGCATTTGGGAACATTATGTGCAATGATGACTCTCCCTGAAGGATATTGTGTCCATAAAACACAATACTGCTAGAATCATAGAATCATAGAATATCAGGGTTGGAAGGGACCTCAGGAGGTCATCTAGTCCAACCCCCTGCTCAAAGCAGGACCAATTCCCAACTAAATCATCCCAGCCAGGGCTTTGTCAAGCCTGACCTTAAAAACCTCTAAGGAAGGAGCTATAAGAGGCTTGCTTGCTTATAGACTCTAGGTACACAGACCTGTGCTGCCCTTAATACTGCATTACTGTGGAGAGCCTTTGTGTTGCATACTAATAACCTGTATTTGTGGTATGTGACATTTTCTCTATGCACATAATAGAATTTGCTGGGAAAAGTCTCTCTCACTCACACATACACACATATTATTGGAACTTACTCTCAGGCACCTGAAGTTTGTCTAATGCCTGCATAAGCCATGAATGTAACAAGCAGCTGTGACACATTCTGAAGCTGTAACTTCCAAAATAAGTGTTGCCCACTATTGATTTGTTTTGAAAGAGAGTAAGGAGACGATTTGCCATTGCTTCCCCACAGTGGAAGCTTTATGGAGCAGACTGAATTTTGCAATTCTTTGTGACTGTCAGCTTGTTTGTGTTTTAGCAGGCAAGAAGAACCCACAATCCAAGGGCAAGGTAGTGCTGACCAACATGAAGATACTGAGCAATGAAGAGAGTCAAACCCAGGGGTTGACAGGAGAGCCACCTGCAGCCATGGACTTTGCAGCGGAATCCAGGCTTCCCAAAGTCGACATCCCATTAGAATGCCAGGGAAATCTGGGCACAAGAGACACCTCTTCAAAACCAGACTATGTAGCCATGCTGTCTGACCTCAGCACCTTAGAGTCCAAGTGCCAGCTTCACAGATTCTCCAAATTTGAATCAGAGGATTCTGGGGTTGAATTGCCAAGTGGAGCCAATTCTCCGTCTACACCAACGGGCTCCGAGAAGAGCTTTGTGCTTCACACCAGAGACTCGTCTTGTGACTCCGGAGTGCTCAGCACCTCTTCTTCTCCGGGAATTGACCATGTCATAATGAGAAAGTGTAAAGACATCAGAGAAACCAGCCAGTGTGCTTCAGACAGTGAAAAGCAAGTTGAATATTACAGCCAGGCAGCAGATGTGGTGCAGATCCCTACAGCTTCCCTGGAAGATTTCAGTGACTGTCAGGAGGGAGAAAGTCCTAATAAACTTTTTGGCCAAAGTGAAGGACAATATTTGGAAGAGAAACCCAGGAAAGAGATAGACCTTTCCATTAAAGACACTCCTCCAGCTGCTGCCCACATAGAAGAGCAAAGGCCAATCAGCAACCGTTACAAAGAGACCTTTGGGAGGATGCAAGAACTTCAGCTCCATGGACATCAGCTCAAAAAATATCCCACAAGCGACAGCCTGGATGAGTACATGGATGAGTGCTGTCGATTAAGTGAGGTAAGAAACCAGACATGCAAATTGGAATGCTACACGTGGGATTTTCAAATTAGAATAATAGAATCATAGAATATCAGGGTTGGAAGGGACCTCAGGAGGTCATCTAGTCCAACCCCCTGCTCAAAGCAGGACCAATACCCAACTAAATCATCCCAGCCAGGGCTTTGTCAAGCCTGACCTTAAAAACCTCTAAGGAAAGAGATTCCACCACCTCCCTAGGTAACCCATTCCAGAGTGATCAAAATTAGTCTAAGCTGCACAGGTAAAAATCCCATTGACTTCAATGGGAGCAGAGTTAGGCCAACTCTGAGTGCTTTGGAAACCCCCACTCTAAAGTATTATGGTCTGCAGAGAATTGCAGTTGATTTTACGGGACTGTAATTTACATGAAGTGACATTTTTGAGGAATTTATAAGCATAAGGGCCAGAGCCTCAGCTGGTGAAGATCAACACAGAGGGAATAGCGCTAGACCAATTTACACCAGCTGAGGCTCTGGCTCAGAGAGTCTTGCACTGAAGGGTAGAGTTGCTGCTGCTATTAAACACACACACATTTTGAAGGGGTGGTGGAGTGGTGAGCATGCTAGCCCATCTCATGGTATAGTACCACCTGGGATACTATGGGGTGGAGGTCACAGGCCTAGAAATTTGATAATACAGTGCAACTTCAGGGCCTGGTCATCTCTATTACTGGAAACAATGGCTCCTTTGTATAGTGAGTGAACGTGGACTAAATGCATGAGAGGAACACTGCAGAGCTGCTTGCATTCACACTTTAAGACAAAGATCCCATTTTAACTAGTGAATATCACACAAGAGCAGCAGAAACCTCAGTGCTTTGAGATCAGCAGGTGGAAGGTGCTGCATACGCATAAAGCAGGGGTTGGCAGCCTTTCAGAAGTGGTGTGCCGAGTCTTCATTTATTCACTCTAATTTAAGGTTTCGCGTGCCAGTAATACATTTTAACGTTTTTAGAAGGTCTCTTTCTATAAGTCTATAATATATAACTAAACTATTGTTGTATGTAAAGTAAATAAGGTTTTTAAAATGTTTAAGAAGCTTAATTTAAAATTAAATTAAAATGCAGAGCCCCCTGGACCAGTGGCCAGGACCCGGGCAGTGTGAGTGCCACTGAAAATCAGATCACGTGCTGCCTTTGGCACGCATGCCATAGGTTGCCTACCCCTGGCATAGAGCATTCTCCTCCTCGAAAGCTTCGCCAGTTTCACAGACTTATTTGCTTCTCCATCACAGCATAGAATGTGCACCTGCTGAGTCTGAAATGCAGCTAGAAAAGTGTTTCAGTCACTGAGAATAAGAAGACTTTTTGTGCAGCTACTCTTTGTTGGCAAGAGTTTGCTCTAGTGCTTTGCTTTATGTGCTGACAGACTATTGACTTGCTACCTTGTGCATCTGCTTTCAAGATTCAGCAATGAGAAAATATAATCAAGTAATTAATTCTTGAGAGAGAGAGAGACCAAAGTGTACTGTGATCAAAAGGAAGGAGCTATACGGCCTTGTCAAACAATAATCCTGCAAACACACTGAGCATGTTGAAAGATGCACAATGGAGAAACTCTTCTACTGATGCCCTTCTCCCCACCAACAGCTCGTCTATTATGCCTAGTCTACACTACGCGGTTAGCTTGATGTTCGCTGCCTTGTGCCAACCTCGCCATGGAAGTGTCTTCGCTTGAATTTGGCTCTTGCTGACTTAAGTGCCTCTCTATGCTGATTTAGTAATGCCACCTCCCCGAGCAGCATAGAATCACAGTTGATGTAGTTAGGTCGACGCAGTGTCAGTGTAGACACTGCATTTCGTACGTCGACTTGTTACTAGCCTTCAGGAGCCATCCCACAATGTCCCATATTCAGGGCCGGCTCCAGGCACCAGCGCAGGTGCTTGGGGTGGTCAACACAAAGGGGTGGCACGTCCGGGTCTTTGGCGGCAATTCGGCGGCGGGTCCCTTGGTCCCTCTCGGTCCCTGCCGCCGAATCGCTGCCAAAAAATGAAGCGGCGGCGGTAGAGCTGCCGCTGAAGTGCCGCCGATCGGGGCTTTTTTTTTTTTTT
>NW_020664661.1:1050975-1111729 GCF_002925995.2 Terrapene triunguis | reverse complement strand
GGCAGAGAAAAAAAAAAACAAAAAAAAAACCCCTTCCTCCACAAGCGCTGGAGGGAGGCCCAGGAGACGCAGGGGAAGCGCGGGGCCAGGGTGAGTGAGAGTCCGGCCTGGCCCCGAGCAGGCAGGACTCAGTCGGGCGGTAGGGAGAGTAGGGGGGTGGCCCACGGGGCCAGGCGGCGGCTGTTCTCCCCCCCTGGGCAGCGGGACTCGGGAGCAGCCGCTGCTGCAGCTCCCACTGCCGCGGGGGGAGGAAGCGGCCGATGGCCAAGCTCGGCGGCTGCGGCTCTGGCGCCCAGGCCTGAACCCCCCGAGCCTGCTGCGGGGACCCAACAGCGCACATGCTGCACCCGGCCCTTGGCCAGTCGCGTCTGGGCTGCTGCCCAGCTGGTGCTATCCCGCAGCGGCCCCGGAGTGGGGGCAGCAGGCCCCAGCCCCACCCCGTCCCGCTCAGGTCCCGCAGAGGAACGAACGGGCCTGGGCTGCTGATGCCTCCGCCCCGGGGCCGCAGCGGGATTGCACCAGCTGGGCAGCAGCCCAGACGCAACTGGCCAGGGGCTGGGCGCAGCGTGCGCGCTGCTGGGTCCCCGCAACAGGTCCAGGTTCGGGGGCGCCAGAGCCGCAGCCGCCGAGCTTGGCCATCGGCCGCTTCCTCCCCCCGCGGCAGTGGGAGCTGCAGCAGCGGCCGCTCCTGAGTCCCGCTGCCCGGGGGGGAGAACAGCCGCCGCCTGGCCCCGTGGACCACCCCCCTACTCTCCCTACCGCCCGACTGAGTCCTACCTGCTCGGGGCCAGGCCGGACTCTCACTCACCCCGGCCCCGCTTCCCCAGCGTCTCCGGGGCCTCCCTCCAGAGCTTGCGGAGGGAGGAGGAAGGGCGAGCCTGGGGAAGAGGCGGGGATTCGGGGAGGGAGCCAATGGGGGGAGGAGGGGGCGGAGTTGGGGCAGGGGGGGGCGAGCACTTTCGGGCTCCGGAGTATTTGCTTGTTTGTCCAGTGTCCCTACCGCACATCGGTCGGGACGCGGGACAAACAAGGCAATATCAGGACAGTCCCGATAAAATCGGGACGTCTGGTCACCCTAGGCCCTGCCCACATTAACAATACAATTGATAAAAGCGTTCCTGGCGAGGACGTGCACCGCCAACACAAGAAGCCAAAGTGTGCACACACAAGTGATTTAATAACTGCAGTGGCTGTCTACTGCTGTAAGTTAGGTAGACAATTTTATAGTGTAGACATGGCCTTAGACAAGCACCAGAGCAGTGCTAAGGCCTGCCACTTGCCTAATTCTCATTGATTCTAGTGAGGGTTGGGTCTCTAAATCCCTTTGAGATCTGGGTTTAAGCACCCATGCCAAGATTTTCAAGTGTGACTAGTGGTTCTGGGTGCCTCCATTTTTGGGGGGTGCAAATTGAGACACTAAAGGGACCTGAGATTTCAGAAAGTGCTGTGCATCCACTCTATCAAAATCCGGCCCCATGAGGTGTCTCATGTTGGGCACCCTAAATCACTAATCAATTTGCAGGAATCTTAGTCTTTAAACTTAGATTGTGAGGTCTTTGGGGCAGTCGTCTCATGATGTGTGTGCACAGAACCTAGCACAATGGGGCCTCCAATAAACAGACTGCATTTAAAATGAAAGATAGTGATGGATCAAGGCCTTAGCCTACACCTGCACTTTCCCCACCACTTAGGTGCTGTACACATACATAGTAAACACACTTTATTTGGAACCCTCCTAAAGATATTGTCTGTTGACCTCTAAGATCTGTACTCAAACCTTCCAGCTATCTCCTGTCTCCATAATGAGCCAGACAGTCCTGAACATTGAGGAAGTTCTTAACAGACTGACCCACAGGATCCAGCTATGTTCATGGCATACTTGCAGAGAAGTCAGATAAAAATATCAAATACTCCTGCTAGACAGTTGCACTGTAACACTACTTTATTTTTTAGAATCCAGAATAACAACACACAGTAATCAAAAGCAGAGACACAAAGCTGGATACTTCCTGAGGCAGAGAGGCCCAGCTCTCCCCACCTTATTCTAGGCTGACTGCCTGCTTGCTTCAGCTCCCTAGCCTGCAGGTAGACCAGGAAACAGCCCCCGACCCCTGCCCACTCTTAAAGTGACAACTTGCAATTCCAACAGTCCTCAATAAAAGACAGGTTCCCCTCTTTGATGTACACAGCATACATGCCATGTGGTAGGACTGAACAGCCCCTTGCTCCCTGGAGCTAACTGTCTTCTCTCACAAGGCACCAATATAAAAACACATTAAGCAATATTTTCTAAAGTAACAGAGGCCTACTAGTTGGGTGGATCTTTGAAAAGGGGCTGGCACAGGCCAGCTTGGGGCAAGGAGCTGAGGGGCGGCTACAAGAGCAGGAGAGTTCTGCAAAAACTGGAGTGGTGACAGCCACATTAGCCATCTGACAGCCACATTAACTGTCTGAAAAGTACTTTTAATCTTTTGTGAAATGGAGCCTCAGTTTCCCACTAAAGGGAGCATTGACATAAACCCAAGAGTAAATTCTAAAGAGGCTTAAGAGGAAATGAAGCTGTCTCTGTGGTTCGTTCTTCTTTTTTAATATCCTCACTGGCTGAATGGTGAAGCTCTAAGTCAATGCCCAGAAGCTAATTTTTTGTAGCTGTACGAATGCAGCAGTGATTTATGCTAGAAGAGGGTACAGTGCATATTAATGGAGCAGATAAATACTGCAGCGTGTCAAGAACAGCAGCTACTAGAACTAGGATGATGCAAGATAGGCCATAAGGCAGGTTTTGTACAACAAATGGAGGATGGATTGAAAACCTTTTAAAAGCCATGGCCCAGATGTTCAGCTGCTGTAAGTAATGTACTCCCACTGAAGATTATATTTACACCAAGTGAGCCTGTGGCTCCCGACCTCTGTTTTGTTGATCAAGGCTCCCTGGATACAACATGGAGCTCAGGATCCAAACTCCACTCTAGATCCAGACTGACCCAAATGTCCTTTAAATGCAATCTCCTGGTTAGAAAGATACCACCAGTGGGCATTCCAGTGTATCCTTATCTGCTCGACTAGCCTGGCAAAGTGAGCCCTCTATTGTCGGGCCAATTCTAAATAGAATGAGGGGGTTGGTTTGGTTCTTCTATTTCATGCTGGTGAAAAGTGCCAGAATGACAGTCCTGCACCTCCATGTAGCCACAGGACAAGCATAGTCTGGGTAGCAGCAACCCAAGCGTACTCTTTTCTGCAAACCTTCCTTGGAGGGACCACCTCAGTCTCCATGGCCTGTTCATTCAGCTACTGCAACTGCCAATATAGGGGGTAGCTGTGGTGGTAGTGTTTGTGATGTGGACACTTGTCCACTGAGAAGTGAGCTGCAAGCCATCAAACAGCCATATCAGATGGTGATAAATTTGACTTTGACTGGATTCATCTCTCAAGCTGATTACAGTGTTACCAATTCCCTGAGTCAACCCAGTCCTTTGGAATATTTCTCTTTAGACACTGGTATGGTACAGCAAGAAGGAGAAAGCCGCAGGAGGCCATCACAGTCAAGTACCACTTCCATAGCATGGGTGTGCCATGCAGAGGAAGCTGCAAGCTATCAGTGAGCATGGCTGTTCCTGGAAAGCAACGTAAAATACAGGGTGGGGAAGATTAGAAAAGTACAGAATGATTCCTCTGCTTCCTGTTATTCAGGAGTCTTAACAAAGCCGTCAGCTTCCACTGACAAGTGTTTTCCAGTCAGCCTATGACATCACTAATTGAGTATTCCAAGCCCAGGATGTGCTGTTTGCAATAACATTCCAGGGCTGTTGAAATGTTGCCTTGCACATTCTTTGGGATCCTGGAGTGCTGTGGGTAAAAGAGCCACACGCCATAGAAAGGGTGAGCCGAGCAAGGAGCAGAGGAGAATCGAAGCCTGTAGTAAGAGCACAGCCTCCAAACTAATCCTGCCTGAGAGTAGGAACAAGATGACACCTATTATTATGTTAGTACCTGATGACCCTGAGCTTGATTGGGGCCCTGCTGTGGGGGTGCTGTATAAACCCCAATGATGGACGTAACGTGCCCGAAGAGCTTACAGTCCCAAGAGACAAGAACGGAAATGGGTGGCAGAGCCAGGATTAGAATCCAAGTGTCCTGACTCCCCGTGCAGTTCAACGCCCTATCTGCTGGCCCACACTTCTTTCCCAGAGGGCAACAAACTCATTGGTTTTACTATCTTCAGACACACCCACATATTTGACTCTGTTTTCTGGGAAGTAAGAAAGCAGAAGCACTACAGCTCACTGCTGTGGACGGTGCCTAGCACTTGACTTTGCTTGCATCCATGTGTAGCCTTCACTCACATTCATCCTAACACGCAACACACCACACAAAGTTTACAAGTCTTGTGTGACCTTTATATAGCTGGCTCAGGACTCCAGAATATCCTCCCTTTGGAGACCAGGAAAAGCCTCCCCATGCCAACTTCAGATCATGCCATAAGATCCAGCTCTTCCCCATAGCACTCTCCAAAGAGCCATAATGGAAGAAAATCCCAGGGCATGCACCAAATTAACATCCCATGATTGAGCCCAGAGCAGGACAGAGCACTGATGAGATGCTCACAATCACGAGTCCTGATTACACCTAGATTAGCCAAGGGAGGCCCCTGTCCCCTGGCAGCACCAACTGCACTTAAACCTCTTACAGCACCTATATATACCAGCTACAGGTGGTAGGCAAATAGCTAAAGACTGAGGAACAGATTTGCAGCTCGTGTAGCTCCACCAATGTCCAAAGAGCTAGGGTGAGTTGCACCGAACCCGCTGAAGATCTTGCCCAGAGACTGTAACTATCATCTTAAACGTTTTCCCTGTGGATGCTCAGCCCTGCATTTTCAGATATTTATGACCTCATTTTAAAAACAAGGGCCAGAGCCAAAGGACTATGTTGACACTAGCTGAGGATTGGGCACCCAAATATTAGTGATCAATGGCTCCATGTCTAGTTGGCAGCCGGTATCAAGCGGAGTGCCCCAAGGGTCGGTCCTGGGGCCGGTTTTGTTCAATATCTTCATTAATGATCTGGAGGATGGGGTGGACTGCACCTGCAAGTATGCAGATGACGCTAAACTGGAAGGAGTGGTAGATACGCTGGAGGGTAGGGATAGGATACAGAGGGACCTAGACAAATTAGAGGATTAGGCCAAAAGAAATCTGATGAGGTTCAACAAGGACAAGTGCAGAGTCCTGCACTTAGGACGGAAGAATCCCATGCACTGCTACAGACTAGGGACCGTGTGGCTAAGCAGCAGTTCTGCAGAGAAGGACCTAGGGCTTACAGTGGATGAGAAACTGGATATGAGTCGACAGTGTGCCTTTGTTGCCAAGAAGGCTAATGGCATTTTGAGCTGTATAAGAAGGGGCATTGCCAGCAGATTGAGGGATGTGATCATTCCCCTTTATTCGACATTGGTGAGGCCTCAGCTGGAGTACCGTGTCCAGTTTTGGGCCCCACACTACAAGAAGGATGTGGAAAAATTGGAAAGAGTCCAGCGGAGGGCAACAAAAATTATTAGGGGGCTGGAGCACATGACTTATGAGGAGAGGCTGAGGGAACTGGGATTGTTTAGTCTGCAGAAGAGAAGACTGAGGGGGGATTTGATAGCTGCTTTCAACTACCTGAAAGGGGGTTCCAAAGAGGAGGGATCTAGACTGTTCTCAGTGGTAGCAGATGACAGAACAAGGAGTAACGGCCTCAAGTTGCAATGGGGGAGGTTTAGGTTGGATATTAGGAAAAACTTTTTCACTAGGAGGGTGGTGAAGCACTGGAATGGGTTACCTAGGGAGGTGGTGGAATCTCCTTCTGTCAAGGTTCCTTCCCCACTCTGAACTCTAGGGTACAGATGTGGGGACCTGCATGAGAACCTCTAAGCTTAACTACCAGCTTAGATCTGGTTTTGCTGCCACCACCCAAATTATTTATGAGTTTTTTGGGAAACTCTGTCTACCTCCCCCCCAGAATATCTCCCTCCCAAGTACTATAACCCTTCCCTGGGTAGCCTTGAGAGATTTCTCCACCAATTTCCTGGTGAAAACCGATCCAAACCCTTGGATCTTAAAACAAGGAAAAATCAATCAGGTTCTTAAAAAGAAGGCTTTTAATTAAAAAAAGAAAGGTAAAAATCATCTCTGTAAAATCAGGATGGAAAATAACTTTACAGGGTAATCAGATTCAAAGAGCCCAGAGGAACTCTTTTGGTTTTTGTGATATTTGAAAGTACAGCAATTAAACTATATAGAACTGAAAGGGCTCCACTGTAGCGTTTTGTCTTGATTCCAAGCAGATACTTTAATTGGGAGGTAAAGACATGAACTGCCGCAGCAGTAGGGAACCCTCGTACCAGTGGCTCCGTTAGATAGATGGCTACAAAACCAAACTGAAGGAGACCTAAAGACAACTGTATAATCCCTGAAAGCAAGGTTCAAAGTTACAGCAAACAGAGGTAAACCCTCTAGCAAAAGGAACATTTACAAGTTGAGAAAACAAAGATAAAACTAACACGCCTTGCCTGGCTGTTACTTACAAGTTTGAAATATGAGAGACTTGTTCAGAAAGATTTGGAGAGCATGGATTGATGTCTGGTCCCTCTTAGTCCCAAGAGCGAACAACCCCCAAAACAAAGAGCACAAACAAAAGCCTTCCCCCACCAAGATTTGAAAGTATCTTGTCCCCTTATTGGTCCTTTGGGTCAGGTGTCAGCCAGGTTACCTTTTACAGGTAAAAGGATTTTGGTGTCTCTGGCCAGGAGGGTTTTTATAGTATTGTACACAGGAAGGCTGTTACCCTTCCCTTTATAGTTATGACACCTTCCTTAGAGGTTTTTAAGGTCAGGCTTGACAAAGCCCTGGCTGGGATGATTTAGTTGGGGATTGGTCCTGCTTTGAGCAGGGCGTTGGACTAGATGACCTCCTGATGTCCCTGCCAACCCTGATAGTCTATTATTCTATGATTCTATGTTTAGGGCTCGGTGAGGAGGTCTAGGCCAGCTTTTGTTCTCAGTTACATCAATCAGTCTAAATCTGGAATAATGCCATTGAATTCACAGTAGAGTTGGATCCTCAGCTGGTGTAAATCAGCATAGCTCTGTTGAAGTCAATGGAGCCATGTTGATTTACACCAGCATAGGATCTGGCCCACTCAGTATTTAAGCCAATGTATCTGAAAGCAGGATCTGGTCCCCTCTAAATTCCCAAAACTCAGCTGTTTTTTATTTTGCCCCTTGTCCACCCATCCCTGTCTCCTCACCCCAGAACAGCAGTGGATATATTTTTTTAATGCTGTATGTTTATCACCATGCCAAAAATGGCTTTTGCTCAAACATTATAAAAAAACAATCACCTTCAGGTAGGAATAATGGAAAATTTCAGCCCTGATGATGAACATTTCAAGGAAGCTAGAGTCATATGGAATTGGAAGGAGGGGACTTGCAATGGAATCTGTTTTGTAATCATACAGTGGCACAACAGTGAACTAGCCTAGCTCTCTCTCTAGACTTTAGAAAGATTGACCCCAGGATGTCATACAGCAGGTTCCGAGCAGCATGCTGCATGAGCCAGATGACGATATTTAGGGAGTGTTGCTTAAATATTTCCAGTCTATTGAAAGAAATTCCTGGAAAGGCCACATGGTGTTTCTTGCTGAGCAACCATTAGGGAGGTAACTTGCTCTATTGCCCAATCAAAAACTTTCTGTACTTGACATCAGCTCTGTCAGTTTCAGGCACATCAAAAATTAACTGAGACATAACCCTAACCCAAATCGGGTGTATTGCACAGCAGTGCAGCGAAGGTGCCCGTTTCTAGGTATATACCCCACTGCCGAAGGACAGAGGCAGTGAACTTGCATTGTAACTGCAGGGCAGTTGCAATAAATTTAGGGCTTACCTGATGCTTAAAATCCTTCAGTCCTCATTTTCTCCTCTGGTAAACTAATATTTTGGGATCACTGGGAGCTATTAGCAAAGAGAGGCATTGAAAACTAAAGGCCTGTTCAAAGCCTCTTAATGAAAGCCTTCTAATGATTTCAAGGGGCTTTGGCTCTGACCTTAAATACCCATAAAAGCAGAATGTTTAATTTCTGCTGGCGGGAGTAGCAGGCCCTGTGTACTAGGGTGTTAGATAAATCATCTTTTCTTCATTTGCATTTGCTAGGATAGCTATAGGATGATGCTAATCACTTAAATTGAAGATTACCCAAGAGGATAACTCAGATTACCTGCACTCTGAAGAATTGTTTGGGAATCTGAGTGGCCAGCATGCCAGCCGAGTTGGATCTGATCTTTAATCTGATTTAGATCCTCAACTGGGTTGTCACCCTAGCTCCATGGACCTCTCGGGGCGTGGCTAGAGCACACTGCACTACAGCTATTCTCTCCTTCCCAGGGCCCACGAGGGCTCATAGGCAGCAGAGCATTAGGTTTAGCACCCTAAGGGTGCTGCCATAAGGTCACCATCTCAGAGTGCCCCCCACCCCTTGGCTTCCCCATCTCCAGGGCTCAGTTTGGCTAACAAAACCCACTAATATGCAGATCTCAGATCACAAAATAAAGTTCAATGCCATAACTCAAAAGATTCTGGCTCCTCCCCTTCTGTGACTCCAGGTTCTTCACCAGTCTCACTCATCCTTCAGCCTGGAGGGCTCAGCCCCAGAAGCCCCTGCTAGAGTTCAAATGGGCCAAAGGAAGGATCCACATTAATAGCGTCCGCCCACCCTGGGCTTATTGTTATTATCATAGACCTCCTAGGATATCTCCCCGTTCCCCTGGGCATTCCTCTGGCTCTGGCATCGGCAGTCATCCAGGCCTCCCTGCACCTGGCCTATTCTCCTTCTTCCTGGCTCCCAAGACTCTTTATATATCTCTTGATTAGGGTTGCCAACCCTCCAGGATTGTCCTGGAGTCGTCAGGATTACATCATGTGATGAAATCTCCAGGAATTGGTCCAACCAACGTTGGCAACCCTACTCTTGAGCCTAGGTGCTACCCTGCCTGCTAATTGGGCCTAGCCAGGGCACACCTGCTCAGTCACAGGAGGACTAAGATCCTTAAAGGGGCGCAATCACCCTGGGACAGTTGCTCTGACTTGCACTGAGGGCCAGGTAGACCCCTGGCTGCCCCATAGCATAAGGAGCACCAATACACGGCTTCCCATGAGCCCAGGAAAGGAGAGAATAGCTGCAGTGCAGTGTGCTCCAGCCACATCCCTGTAGGTCAATGGAGGTAGGGCAATTTACCCCAGCTGAGAATCTAAGCCAGCTGGCTCCTGATCCCTTCCTGCCCCAAGCACACAGTATGTGAGCATCATACTGTGTCAAAGACAACCTCTTTCTTTCCCTTAATGATTTTACAAACAAAACAAAAAACAATAGAATATTTCAACTGACATATTATGCACTACTACTGATATGGTAGGAAATAAATATAAAAATGGCGGGAAAGTCCTAGCAAAAAAATAAATTTGGAAAATTTTCCCAAACAAGTTTTTCAGGAAATTTCAGCGATATTTGGTTTTGTTCTGATTTGGACCAAAACCCGTTTTCAGAGTGTCAAAATTTCCTGCAAACTACAAATTTCAAGTGTCAACCAGATCTAATGCCCAGCAATTTTGAGGAGCCCATCTTGAGGCTTAAAGGAGCCTGATTTCAGAGGGTGGGTGCTCAGCACTTTCTGAAAATTAGGTGTCTCAATTTGGGCACCCAAAAATCACTAGTCATTTTTGAAAATTGTGGCTAGAGTCCATAGAACACAGGGTTTTTTCTTTTTTTCTGAATGGAACACATTGATTCTGTGTTCTCTGAATGCTCTTGGATCCCTGTCTCCCTCCTGCTGCACAGATGTTTTAAAGATACATTTTTTATATTGGAGCAAAATCCAACCTGACTCCTTTTTTAATAGTTCTATCCACAAAAGAGTGCTACCAATCATAAGGAAAGTGAGCTACTATTCCTCATTTATTCAGTGTCACATTATTTAATATGATTTCACAGGATTTACGTCATGGACTCAGAGCTAAAACCATCTGAACATAAGACCAGATTTTATAAATAACATTGTATCATTGTTTATTTAAAAATAATCCTGATGCTGATTATTTTTTGAACCCACCAAGAACCTTTTGACATAATGGAAAGACAGGAAGAGACCCGAGGTTTGTATTTCCCCGAAAATGTGTACTGCTGTGAGAAAGGACACAGAGTGAGCTTCCCACTTTTGTAGAGGCAACTAACTTTCTGACGTAAGATAAACTTTAAAGCAGAGCTTTTGTAAAAATCTGGGTTTATTTTACTTACTGATATCACATGCCCATCAACAGGCAGAGCCAATGTGTAAATGAGCTTCTGTGTGTATTTGTTAGTGGGATGTTCAACAGATTAATCTTACAATAAATATGACTAATGCGTTGCCAGACAAGGCAGCCAGATACAGAAAATGCAACTGGACAAAATTGTTGCCTTTCTTCTGACACTACCGTCTCACGCTGGCACCAGAGTGGCCCCTCTGCTGAGTGACAGTGGAATTGTGGGGCCTTCAAGTCAGCTTCCCAGTGGAAGAGAAATCAATAATGCATAATCAGGTTATAGTCTGAGTCTATTTTGCTACGTAGTGTGGAATAGAAGCAGTCACAAACCCCTCTTCCAGAAGTTACAGCTCACCCACCAATGCTTGCTTCAAGCTGCTGTGGCCCAAGAATTGCCACCAAATATAGAGAATACAGCAGAGGACAAACCTTTGCTATTGGTCACGGTGTCTCCCAAAGGACAACGGCATAACAAAACATAACAACAATACAGCATTTCGTCCAAAGACTGAACATTTACTCACATGCTAAGAAATGGAACATGTAAGTCTATGTGTATGTCAAAGGGTATGCCTCCTCTGTAGTGACCCCCTATTGGCCAAATGTGGCTCTGCAGCCCATTGCCTCAGTTTCCCTTTCAAAGTCCCAGGAATAATCCACAGAGATTTATATACAATAACAAACATCTTTCTTGGGGACTGGTTTGTTAACATATAAAGCAAAGTAAACCCAAAGCAAAGTCTCTTCCAGCTATTCCTTTCACAGTATCCCACGGCCCCTTCTCCTCCCTGAGGTCTGGCTGGCTCCAAGCCTCTCCTCCAGGCACACTTTTGAGCCATTTCAGGGCTCTATCCCTCAACCCACCCTAGATACATCCGTTCCTAGCCTGTAGTCTCTCCTCTTTGCAGTCAGGGTGTTGCACAGGACTATTTGTGCCAGTGTTTCTGGACTCTCAGCCATTCCTCCAGCAGCTTCCTTCAGAAGCCCTCTTCAGCAACTCCCCCAGCTGCTGTCTTTCCCTTCATGAGGCCAAGGTGCCTTCCTTTAAGCCCAGTTGGGTGGCAGGTAATTAGTCACAGATGCACTGCCCTCCACCCCCATTAAAGGGGCCAGTCACCCTGTGACAGTGGAATAGACTCATCTAATTCTTGCCATAACCATATAGGGGGCCTAATCCTGCATACTTTCCTCAAGACAAACGCCCATTGCCACCTGGGTAAGGTGCTCAGGGGACCTGATCCAAAGTCTGCTGGAGCCAATGGAAAGACTCCTGTTGACTTCAGTGGCTTGAGTTAGGCCCAGAATGAAGTTCACTGCCTAACTGGTGACATGAGGCTAAATTAGCAGTGACGTAGATGTTGGCATAGGTTACACACCTGGAGCCTGGTTCTCTGTCGCCTTCGACATTGTGTCCTTGTCCATACACCTATGCCATGCCACCCAATCAGACGTCCCTACTCACTTACACTAGGGGTAGTGTCTTCCACCCACTCTGCAAGCTGCAAATGACTCTGCAAGGTGCAAAGGCAGCAGAGATCTTGTCCCCCAGACTAGGTTAGTCCCAGAGTGGCAAAGCACTGTAGCTTGCACTGACTAAGCAGTAGTTCTGCAGAAAAGGACCTGGGGATTACAGTGGATGAGAAGATGGATATGGGTCAGCAGTTTGGCCTTAGTGCCAAGAAGGCTAACGGCATATTGGGCTTCATTAGTAGGAGCATTGCCAGCAGATCGAGGGAAGTGATTATTCCCCTCTATTTGGCACTGGTAAGGCCACATCTGGAGTACTGTGTCCAGTTTTGGACCCCCCCACTACAGAAAGGGTGTGGACAAATTGGAAACAGTCCAGCGGAGAGCAACGAAAATTATCAGGGGTCTGGGGCACATGACTTACGAGGAGAGGCTGAGGGAACTGGGCTTGTTTAGTCTGCAGAAGAGAAGTGTGAGGGGGGGATTTGATAGCAGCCTTCAACTACCTGAAGTGGGGGGGGAGGTTCCAAAGAGGATGATTGGATATTAGGAAACACTATTTCATTAGGAGGGTGGTGAAGCACTGGAATGGGTTACCTAGGGAGGTGGTGGAATCTCTATCCTTAGAGGTTTTTAAAGCCCAGCTTGACAAAGCCCTGGCTGGGATGATTTAGTTGGTGTTGGTCCTGCTTTGAGCAGGGGATTGGACTAGATGACCTCTGAGGTCTCTTCCAATCCTAATCTTCTATGATTCTATGAGCAGACATTTGGTGGGGCCCAAACTCAGCCCTGATGCAGACAGATGCAACTCACATTGATGTCAATGGGCTAAATTCCTCCAGGGTGCAGCTCCATTGATTTCAGTGGAGCTACATCAGGGATGAATTTGGCCCCAGGAGTGTAATGGCATACATTGTAGGCCCAGATTCTCACTTATGCTATGGGATTTTTACACCACTCTGATAGGGTAGCCATGGGTGTAAATTAAATATATGGAGTTCATATGAGCACCTAGTAGTTTGGCTGCCCACTGGAATCCGCTCCATCTGAATCTTGAGCCTGAAGGGTTGGGCTGGAAATAGCCTCTCTGCCTGCTTTTCCAGTTCATGCAGCAATGCTGTAAAATGAGGCATCTTGGGGCTATCATAAGGTGAGATTTTATTTTATTGGGACTCCTAGGTAGCATTGAAAACGTGTACCCAGAAATCACCTACTACAGGACAGGCCCAACAAGGACAATAACAGAACACCACTGGCCATCACATACAGCCCCCAGCTAAAACCTCTCCAGCGCATTATCCACGATCTACAACCTATCCTGGAAAATGATCCCTCACTCTCACAGACCTTGGGAGGCAGGCCAGTCCTCGCTTACAGACAACCCCCCAACCTGAAGCAAATACTCACCAGCAACTGCACACCACACCACAGAAACACCAACCCAGGAACCAATCCCTGTAGCAAACCTCGTTGCCTACTCTGTCCCCATATCTACTCTGGCGACACCATCAGAGGACCCAACCACATCAGCCACACCATCAAGAGCTCATTCACCTGCACATCTACTAATGTTATATATGCCATCATGTGCCAGCAATGCCCCTCTGCCATGTACATTGGCCAAACCGGACAGTCCCTATGTAAAAGAATAAATGGACACAAATTGGACATCAGGAATGGTAACATACAAAAGCCAGTAAGTGAACACTTCAATCTCCCTGGTCATTCTATTACAGATTTAAAAGTCACTATCATTGAACAAAAAAACTTCAGAAACAGACTTCAAAGAGAAACAGCAGAACTAAAATTCATTTGCAAATTTAACACCATTAATCTGGGCTTGAATAGGGACTGGGAGTGGCTGGCTCATTACAGAAGCAGCTTTTCCTCTCCTGGAATTGACACCTCCTCATCTATTATTGGGAGTGGACTACATCCACCCTGATTGAATTGGCCCTGTCAACACTGGTTCTCCACTTGCAAAGTAACTCCCTGCTCTCCGTGTGTCAGTATATAATGCCTGCATCTGTAACTTTCACTCTATGCATCTGAAGAAGTGAGGTTTTTACCCACGAAAGCTTATGCCCAAATAAATCTGTTAGTCTTTAAGGTGCCACCAGACTCCTTGTTGTTATTGAAAACCTTAGCACTGCTGGGGAGACAGATGGGGGTGCAGCGTGGGCTGAAAAAAGTGAACCAAACAGACTTTTTCTAACCTGAAAGATAAGGTTAGGGGTTGGGATAAAGGCCTGGGCCAGTTCTCATTTTAACCACACTGCCCGCCAGGTGTATTTTTGATGGCCTGTGAAACTGTAAAGGAGAGGCAGGGCAATAGCTGCTCGGAATTATTTTGCCACTGTTTGCCTGTGCTCTGAATGACTTTGTCATTGCAGGTGAACCAAGGGAACACCAAGGCTCTTGGCTCTGGCCTGGGTTATCTGGAACACATCTGTCAGCTGATAGAGAAAATCGGGCAGCTGCAGGAGCACAATCTGCGACTCCAAAAGCAAGTGTGCAGTTTGCAGAAGGAGCAGAAGATGAGCCAGATAAAGGAGGTAAGAACGGATAATCAGGTGCTGTCTGGGCTAGGGGAAAATGCTGCCAACCTCAGCCCTAGCATGAGGGTATAAAACCCCAAAGCAGGGGATATAACTCCCTAAGTTTCACCCAAAGCTGGTTTAATATGGGAGTGGGGGTGTTAATCGGGTCCAAGGTCTACAGGGTGAGCATGGGTGATGGAGGGGACCGGCAGCCAGAGGCTATGCACCAGGACTATACCCGGCCCAAATAACAGAGTTCAGCTCATCCTTGGGTGCTTTTATGCATCTTCTCTTGTTCTCATTGTTTTCTAGATTTGCCCCCTACTTCTCTTTTCATCCCAGTCTTTATATTGATTGGAGCTTGTTTCTTTCATTGAGTGGGGTGTCTGGGGCAATAGCTTTGGGATCTTCCTAGAACTCTTGGTTAGGGATACTGAATACTTGGGCTGTTGCCGTATAGACTGGTTTCATTATCTGGTATTTTGATGCCCATCCATGATCATATTATGATTAAAGGTGCCCGAACCAATAGCAGAAATGCCACAAATACCAGGGCTGCAGCCCCATTCTTCACAAAAGGTAGCAGAAATCTTTCCCGAGAGACCTTCCCTTCTCATGAGTCTTCCAACTCAATTTCGCAGGAACATTCTAGCTTTTGGGCACTTATCCAGACTGATCCTCCAGAATCCTGGGATTTATAGCCCCCGCATTCCAACTGCAGTTACTGGGGTTTTTCCTTATTTACTTCAGGATAATAATATTATTATTATTCTGTTTAAACTTATTTTGGGGGGACAAATATGGCTTTTTGACTAAGTGGAAATTTTGTTGGAAAACATTTCTGTTTTTGTCAAAAATATTTGGGTTGTCATCCAACACCCCCCCCAACATCCCCTCCCCCCACTACTCCCAGCTCGCTCCCTCAGACCAGTGCTGCCTCCTACACAGGGCCTGGGAATGGTTAGCACATTTTCTGAAAGCTTTACAGTTGTGAGTCATTGTTTGCAGCAACCCTTACCATCTGCATACCAGGGCCAAATCTTCAGTGTAGTCTCCCCATTGACATTAAAGGAGCTACCCCGATTTATACCAGCTGAGGATCTGGCCCTACATTTTCAACCTAGATGCATTTTGTATTTTCAAAGATCCCTTGGCAGAATCTCCCTGTCTGCAAATGTAATGCACCCACCACTGGGGTATCTAGTTCACAGTAGTAATATGCTCTTTGCATTTTCAAAGCACTTTACAAACATTAACTAATTACCTGCCCTTGGTATTTAAGGTACCTCCCCAACACCATAACATCTCACCATCCTCAATGTATTAATCCTCACAACCCTTCTGTGATGTAGGAAATACTGTTATCCCAAACTGCAAAAGGACCAGCTCCTCAAAGGTATTTAGACACCTAACCCCCAAACCCTTGGAGGATCTGGGCCAGGGAGACGAAGGGTAACATTTTCAAAAGCACCCAAGTGACTTAGGGATCTATGTCCTATTGAAGTCAGAACTCTGCTGATTTATTAGGTTCTGCTGGGAGTTGAGGATGTTCAGCAGCTCACAGCATTGGGTCCTAAGTGCACAAGAGATCTGACAGTAAAGCCCCGTTTTTATCATAAGGCTTCTAAGCTCTTCCTCCCCAGAGAGTCCTTTAATCCTTTGGAAAGCACCAAGAGATGAAAAAGCAACACATCAGTTAGAGGACACATGGACTCCTGGAGAAAGAGCTGTATCGCCCAGTGCAATATCAAAGAGCAACAGAATGCTACCTGCACCACCTTCTCCTAGGATCCTGGCAGATCTCATCAGCTGAGCAGCCACAAACAGTGCTTGGGGGAGATGTGTCCAAAGAATATCCACAGCCGATGCTGCAGGGGTGCTGTTTGAGCTGGGATTTCCAAAAGGGGCTAAGGGAGTTAGGCACCCAACTCCCACTGACTCGCAAGGGATTCCCTTAAGCCCCAGTGAAAAATCCCAGTCTAAGAAGGCAGCACTCTTCCCTCTGCTCTGCAAAGCAGCATCCCAGCCTAGAGGCGTTATACAGCACTATGCTGTTGGGGAAACAGGTTTCAGATGAGAGCGTTAACACAGGGTTAACTTGACTGCTTGTGATTCTTAAAAGGAGCTTATCCTGGTGTCCTGGTCAAATGCCAACACCAATAAGGATCTACTTCTACCTAGTTATATTCTCCTGCAGTTGCAAATGGATAAAGTACTCTTCACTTCCTGTCCTAAACTCTTGTGTAGCATTCCTGGGCATTGTTAAACAATGACCGCATTCCACACACGTGACAAGATTAATCTATAGAGTATGGATAAAACTATATTGAATTTAAAATCACAGTTCACTTAGGTGCAAAATGGCCTTACACTGATACATGAAACTTCTTCACAGAGTCAGTTACAAGCAATCAAGATGTCACTGCTTTGGCAAGTAACTGAATACCACATACAGCATATTTGTTTAGCAACATTTTATCTGACTCTGGCATCCCGTCTATAAAAACACAAGATATTATTGTTTGTGCATGTTCCTACAGAAATAATAATATCTTAAATTGTGAGTCACTTTTATAGTGGGGTATGTTTATTTACACACACAGTGTCTTGGTTGAGCAGCTGTGAATTTGGAAATGTGAATTCAATTTCTTTTTGGAAGATATGTTAAAATAGGTTGACTATCAGTCAACATCTATAAGTCTTCAGCAGGATGCTGATGTAGGGATCAAAATATTAATCACTGACAGGTACGCTTACACCTGTCAGGCCGTTAGTACAAACCACTATTTCCAAAGCACTCAGAGTCTTTAGGGATCAGCTGCAAGAGAAAATATGTTTCAGAACAAAGCCGCTTTTGGAGTGTGAATCAAAATAGCTGAAATCATAAGATATAATGGGCCAGATGCTCAGCTGATGTAAACTGGTATATCTCCATTGAAGTCAATGGAGCTACATTGATATACAGCAGCTGAAGATGTGGCCTAATGAATTTAAATGTATCAATTTGGGCATTTAAAATCTGAGCCACCATAAACAAAAGACACTTTAGAAAATGACGGCTTTACTTTCTAAAATCACTTTAGAATTTATCACAAGTCAAAAGTAGCCATCAAATTTCAAAATGAGCTACAAAACCAAGCTAGGAATGTAGTGATGCCCAGAAATGCTGGGAGACAGTATAAGTTACTTTTGCCTCAGCTGTTCTAAAATTCATTTTAGACTTCACAAAATCTGAGTTCTCTCTGGATTTTTTTGGGTTACTAAAAATACAAATACTGTTTGTATTTGGTTTGCCCCATTATAAAGATTGTGCTCATTTGCAAAATTCAGATCTGGATCCAGATTTGGATTCAAAACTCTCTAAAGTTTAGGGCTGTTTGGATCTGGAGGTTTGGTTCTGATCCATCTTTAATCAAAATGAATCATTTTGGGATGTCTACGGCAGGGCCTGTGCAAGGAAGTTTCGTGCCCTAGGCGCGAAACTTCCACCTTGCGCCCCCCCCCCGCCCCGCACCCCCCCCCCCCCCCCCAGGGGCGCCCCCCCCCCCCCCCCGTGGCAGCTAACCCCGCCCGCCACGGCAGCTAACCCAGCCCGCCACCACCCCCACCCGGGGAGCCTGCCGCCCCCCTCCACCCGGGGAGCCCCCCCGCAGCAGCTACCCCCCCTCTGCAGCTAACCCCACCCGGGGAGCCTGCCCCAGCTCACCTCCACTCCGCCTCCTCCGCTGAGCACGCCGGTGCCGCTCTAATTCTCCTCCCCTCCCAGGCTTGCGGCACCGATTGGAGGAGAATTAGAGCGGGGGCTGTGTGCTCAGCGGAGGAGGCAGAATGGACGTGATCTGGGGCGGGGAACGGTTCCCCTGTGCACCCCCCCCCCCGTTACTGCGGGCGGCCCTCCCCCGCATCCCCCCGCCCCAGCTCACCTCTACTCCACCTCCTCGCCTGAGCGGGCTTTTAGGCGCCCTCAACCCTAGGCGGCCACCTAGTTCACCTAGTGGTTGCACCAGCCCTGGTCTAGGGACAGTTCCTCCTCTGATATATTTCACCAGAACTCCTTGCCCCAGAAGTCAATGCAACTGCTGGTATTTCTGGTCTCTGTGATTTCCCAGAATGCTGCATTTCATGGTGTTACTAGAGAACCAGGAGCAGCCAAGCCTTCACAGTGGCTTAAAATAATTTTGAAGAAGGCTAGTTAAAGCTTATTTATCTGCTGGATGCCCAGGGAGCATGTTAACAGTGGGCTGGTACTTGAAACGATTCAAAATCATTGAAGTATGAAACTCCATGCTACGAAGAAACTTAGCTCCAGCCAGCCTCCCTACTCCTAGGCCATTTAGAACGAGTTAGATACATTTATCTGGATCCTGACAGATCTTGGAATAACCCTGGACATCTCTAGTTTGGAATGTTTACTATTTGTCCGCAATATCTCCCTGCCCCAGTTACCTTGGGCCACTGCAATGTAACAGCCTGCATACCTTCTCCTTGTCTGGTGTAGGAGTATTTTCTGCAGCACTGTTCCTGTGGAGCTGCCAGCATCTTGCTCAACTCGTACCAGGAGGTGAAGAAATTTTTTACTGGGAGGAGCAGACCGCACAGTCTCTTGGTTCAGAGTGGAAACCAGTCCGACCTTTCGATCATCCCAGAAAGAGGTGGGTTTCAGTATTGGTGTTGATGTCTCGTGGCCCTGATTCACTCCCACCCTGCAACTTGTGTTATCATCTACACCTGTGCCAAGTGGGGGTAAAATGCTGCTAAATCAGGTGGCTAGCGTTTCACACTGCTTTGCACTGCTTTTGCACAGGTGTAAATCTTGTAGAAGTGTTGTGAGTCTTGACACCTTCTAACCCCTCACAGAGAGGGTGTAGTCTCGAATAGGCAAGTTCTGGTACTACCCGAATGGCCCTGCCAGTGTGGGAATACCCTTGCCAGCTTGACCTCTTATATCCAATACATGCGAAGTCACACTGAATGTAGGATGCCATTTTGAGAACAAAATGGAGCCTTCAGGGGGCAAAAGTGCCAGAACACTGTTCAGATGTGTTCTGGCCCTGGCTCGAGGGACAGACCCCAGCATAACCCACCGCAGATCCCCAGAGGCCGGGGACCCCACTTTGGGAACCACTCTCCTAGTGTACACAAGGCCTGGTGTAGTTTTACCATATTAGCTGGTTGGGGTAAATCCTATGGGGTAACCTAGGGTGTTACCTTGACCAGCTAATATGTTTTAAAACTACAATTGCCTTGTCTACACTAGGATTTTAATATGGGTTAGCTAACATGTAGACATGGTGAGAGGAGCTAAGGGAAGTGCACTCACTAAACTGTCCTTTCAAGGAATCCAACATTCCTTAGCCCGTGTGTTAGGATAGTTCTTCATTGGCACCTTAAGATACTCAAAACAAGCCTTAGCCCCTTGCCCCAGTTATGAGCATCCTACCATCTCAAACAGGCACAGAGCACATCCTAGCTGAGGCAGAGCTAAGCTCTATCTGTGCAGTTTGGATTCCAATGCAAACTTTCCCACAGGTTTGGAGGGACTGGGCTCAGCCTGTTATGAAGAACACAGTCAGCTGGGAAGTTTGGATCCATAGGAGGATCTGAACTAACCCAAATTCTGAGGCTGTTTGGTTTCACTGTGAAGTTTGGGCTTAGGCCCATCTCTCAGACTATGACACCACTGCCAGCCATCCCCTGCACACAACAGACACGAGCCTTCTCAGATGTATTCAGAAAGAGAGGAGAGCCCTTTTAAGCAAGCTGTGCTCTGCTCCCCTGGTTTGGAAGGATGCTTGTCTAGATTAACACCACAGGAGATTGAATCAGTTTGGAAACAATTGAGAAATCTCCCAAACCCTCACTCATTTCTAGAACGAAACTTGAACCCAACATTCTGAAGCCGGGATGAGCCTGAGACAGAACATGTGGATCCAGGGAATGTTTTATCTGGGGTTTTGGTCCAGGTCCATCTCCAGTTTTAAGGTTCTGAAATGCTCCAGCATTTCCCTCCCTCCCACACACGCACTTGTGGTTTCTGAACACTGAAGTCAATGGGAGCTTTGTCATTGATTTAAACAGGGCCAAGATTTCATGCCTTATATCCAAGTGAATTCCAAAATCCTCTGAGGGTGGGGAGGAGCTATCCAAATCTATCCTACCTTAGAACAGTACCTGTTCCATAGGGGATTGCAGCAGCAAAGCTAGGACATTTCTTGTTTCTTGTAAGACAAGGAACTCAGGCACTTAAAGTGGGAAAGAATGTCTCCAGCGTTCTCTTTCCAAGGCTAGTAGTTCACAGCCTGCTGATAACACTGCCCATAGGGACCCTACTGGGCCATTTGTGTGAATAAAGCTGAGCATTGAATTGCAGGAAGTGACACACACCTGGAATCAGGAGATAGACAGCTGGTGCTGGGACTCAGGAAGACCTGGAGTAAAAGGAGCAATGAGGAGAATGACCTCAGAGATGCCTATAATCTGACTGATGGCCGAGCTTTCCTGCTAAAGGACCCAACTACGAAAAAGGTGACTGATAAGCTAACACTCAGACAGACTGGCAAAGCTGTGATGACAGGGCTGAGACAGCAAGGGGAGCAACCATCAGCCAAATGCTAGGGGATCAAAGTGAGGTTTTGGAGACTGTACAAAATTAGGGACTGAGAAAAATCTGCTGAGAAATGGGAGTCAATAAGAGCTGTGGGTGCTCAGCACCAGGCCTGAAATGAAGACATCAATACACTTTATCTGTGGCTTGGAATGTGGTGGTGTAACAACAAGCCTCCAGCCCAAATTCAAACCCAACCCATGCTGATGTGACGCCCTTGTGAAGTCAAAGAAACTCTGGGCGGGTGTTTTTCCTCTTCAGTGCTTTTCCATTGTTTATGGCATCTCTGCACTTTCAGGTTCTGGTGGGAATCAGAAGTGCTGGGATGCTGGGCGAGAGGCTGTAATCGCAGTGTTACAGCTTCACAGGAGAGAGAAAGCAGTGGGAATCTTACAGGAAAGTGCCTGTAGGAAGTTTCCAGCCCAAAGTTGCACACCTAAGTGGTTCAGATTGTTTGCATGAGCTTCAGAGACACATTCAAGGCTTGATCCTGAAAGGTGCTGCGTGCTCTGGCCCTAACCCAGCAAAGCATTTAAGCACAACCTTAACATTAAGCGCATGAGAAATCCTTGTGATTTCAGTGGGCTGCAGGATCAAGCTCTCACAATTTAGGTGCCTATTGAAACAGAACTGTTTGGAGATCCTACTATTATTGACATGTGGATTCCATTAAAACACAATCAGCATTTTCCATACCACCGCGTTTCACCTTTCTATGGTCTCCATGGGATACCCAGCAATCAGAATGGGAAATGCAGCATTAAATGTAACTGCAGGTGGTAAATGCTGATCTTCGTCAGTCACCCGAGTACTTCATCCTCAATCTAAGTGAAAGTAAAGCGAAAAATCAGAGCTAGGATACACTTAAGTTATTGTAGTTATGTCAGCAGGGCCTGGTAGAGCCATCCAAGATGTGCTAGGCGCTGTATACTTGAACTTACAGTCCTAATAGACATGAAAGACAAAAGGTGGGAGTAAGGAAGGCGTATGATCCCCATTTTACTGATGGAGGACAGAGAGATGGATTGACTTGATCATGGTGAAGCAGGGAGTGTGTGGCAGAGCTGGGGAACTGAGCCCAGCTAGTGCCCTTTCCACAAGATCAGCCCTCGCTCCGGCTAATTCTGATTTTTCTTTTGCCTTTGTTTTCAGAGGGCTGACCTCGGTAAGAGTATCCCAGTAAGTACTGACGTCGTTACATGTACTTCCCTTCCACATAGAATTTCTAATATCAGTATTTATTATGCGTGTTATCAATCATAGTACCTAGCAGCCCCAGTCATGGCCCAGGAGCCCATGGTGCTAGGTGCCGTACACACACAGAACAAAAAAGACGATCCTTGTCCCCAAAAGTTTACAACCTAGTAATAGAGCCAATAGTGCCACCGTCCCATCTGCTGATTGTTACCCCTTCTGAGTGTTCTTCACTGGAGTTGCCTCAGCCGTCCTCCATCCTCACTACAGATAACACAGTTGTCCAACGCATCCTTCACAAGGAAAGAGATTGAACAATTTGTATTGGGACTTTCTTTAATGTAGACAGTGTAAGCTTTTCTGAGCAGAGGCTATCATATACTCTATGTTTGTACAGTGCCTAACACAATGGGGCCCCAACCTAGCTAAGGTCTTCAGACCCTACTACAATATAGCAATGGTGATTTGCTATTTTAGCTATTATCCTGGCTTCACTTAAGAAAAGTTAACTTGGTATCAGTGAAACTAATATTTCAATCTTCATCTGAACCTACGACAGATGGTATGAAATTTAGTAGACCCCGAATAAGATTAACAGTGATAAAGTCTCCTCTCCTGAACTTGTTGTGCAGCACTGGTATGTGCTGGTGAATAGTTGTCTGATTCCACTCCAGAGGTGGCTGCAATTCAGTTTTTTCTGCATTCTATTACATAGCATATTAAAGCACTTCAGGAGTCTTTCAATTAACATGGGAAACATTTTTCTTCTCTTTCAAAGATTTCCCAGCAATGGCTCTGGGAATTTTATAACAAGGTGGTGTTGGACATCAAGGCTTTTGAAACAGGAGTAACAAAAGGGGTACCCCATGAGAACTTAGGATGAGTTCAGCCCCAGATGGAACATTAGAAAACTGTTAACAAGAGGCCTTGATTTGTTAAAAATAAAAACAGATTGTAATTAGCATTTAGAAATGAAGTTTTGAATTGGCATGGGTTGCTGATATGAAAGGAAAAAAATCTGGGCCTGATTCTCATCTCATTTACATCAGTATAAACCAAGAGCAGCTCTACTGAAACCAGTTGAGTTACACTAGTGTAACCAACACTAGGGTAAATGAGACAGGAGTCAGGCTGTGATTTTTAGGATGGTTTTTTTTGTAAAGCCTCCCTGGGTATGTGTAAGTGGGCAAGGAACCAAATCAGTTGAACTATTTTTGTCCTTCAGAGAGTTAAACAATGAGGTGAAATGTGCCTTAAGGCAGCTCCCCAGCACCACCCACCAACCACCAACTACCTTTCACTCTCTAAAACATTAACTTGGAAAGATCGATCATGGGCACAGCAATGTAACTGGGGGAAAATGGCAGTAGTAGAAATTTATTGGAGGCTACAGGAACCTCTACTTCCATGTCATGTTCAAGCCACACTACATAATGGTCATAACTGCAGACTGAATACCAAGGCGGGGAAATTGCTAACTCTAAAGTCTGTGGAATAATCTCCCAAGGACTATTATAAATCAATTTGTTTGACCTGAAACTAGACAACTAATTTTTTCGAAAAAAGAATAGTCCTGTATTGGCACCAAGAGGGACAATAACTCTGATGTTCTGGCTAAGTTAGTATTTTAAGCAGAAATCTCCCCTCTAAATCAGTCATCCTGGAAGCACCCTTTAGTACTGCCCACTGGACAGGGAATTTTCTCTAGGTATCAGCCTAAGTTGTGGTTTGGTTTGCACTGCCCAGGGTGAAAGCCACGCTTGGGGCAGAATGAGGGATCTCATGAAGAAGACTAGGCTGAGGAACCAGAGCAAGTTGGGACTGTCATCGGCAGCTCTGAAGAGGTCCTGCCCACAGCTCTACAGGTAGTACCTGCCAGGACTGTGATGTTCATGGGAGTCTTTAGTTTGTAATTGAGAGGATGCAGTGAGGGGGCTTAATGAAGATTTCTCTATGACTGCTCATGGCAGGAGAGTACTTTTCTGAACCTGACAACTCCCTCCTCATCTCTAGCCATTGCAGTTTGCTGCTAGTTCTGGTAAAGGTACAAGTTATTTGTGTCTTCTCTTGTCCAGCCAATTTAAATTTCCACCTGGCCTGTAAAGATTTCCTGCTGTGCTGGGTGAATGCCATTGGATAACATTGAAGTGCTGTAAAAAAGATCCTTTTCCCTAGCATGGCAGGGGAACCTTCGGTCTCCTGGACAGTCCACCTGAGACATCCAGCACGTAACTGGCCAGGGCCAATTCAAATCCAGCCCATACATCAATTTTTATTCCAAATCCTTTTGAGCTATATGCTGCCTTCAATCCCGCAATGCGTCTCCCTTCAAGGGGAATGGTAACCCCATGTTGTACCCAATCTAGTTCGGAGATGCAGAGTGGAAAAATCAGAATTGGTGTAAAGATTTCCATTCAACTGAGAAGCAGATAATCATTTGCTGACTATGTGTATACTTGGATGGTTTCTATTCATCGTTATGGTTGGGTAATTGGGCAGAAAGCAGAGCATCCCACCTCTGCTAGGTAACCTATGCTGGTCCCTTGGATGGACACTAATAACACATTCACTTTATATTACATGGCCTATCTCTACATATCACCATGCAGTATGGGTGAGTCAAATACTATGGGTACGTCTACAGTATGAAATTAATTCAAAATTATTCTATTCGAATTTTCTGAAGCGATTTTATACATTCAATGTTGTGTGTCCCCACTAAAGCGCGTGAATTCGGCGGAGTGCATCCACAGTACCGAGGCTAGCATCGAATGTCGGAGTGGTGCACTGTGGGTTGCTATCCCACAGTTCCCGCAGTCCCCACCGCCCATTGGAATTCTGGGTTAAGCTCCCAGTGCCTGATGGGGCAAAAACATTCTCGTGGGTGTTTCTGGGTGTGTGTCGTCACTTGCTCCTCCCTCCGTGAAAGCTACGGCAGACGCCATACTGCCAGCAGACGGTGCAGTACAGTGCACCGTCTGTCTTCTGGTACTATGAATCCACCTCGCATGTCCTCTCGTCTTTCTATCTACTCTTTTATCTAACCATTTCCCGCCTTTTTTCGGCCACCGTGAACCGAGCAGCACAGTTTCCGCCGCAAACTCTGCTCTCCCACTCTTGCAGCACTTGCTAATTTCTCCATGTTGTCTATCCTGGACTCCTGTGGAAGCTACAGAAGGCAACAATTTCCCACTGTTTTTTGGCCATCGTGAACTAAGGCGCACAGCTTGCGCCGCAAACTCTGCTCTCCCGCACTTGCAGCTCTAGAGAGCTTCCCACCTCCGTGAAAGCTACAGAAGACAACCATTTACCGCCTTTTATCGGCCATCTTGAATCGAACAGCTCTCCTAGGTTTTGCGTCCTTTTTCCAGGATTACCCGTGCAGGGCGCCATAGCGTGGCAAGCATGGAGCCTGCTCAGATCTCCGCTGCAGTTTTGACCATTGTAAATACCTTGTGCATTATCCAGTAGTATGTGCAGTACCTGCAAAACCGGGCGAGGAAGCGATGACTGCGCGATTACTATACCGATGAGGACATGGACACAGACGTTCCTAGAAGCACGACATGTGGCGATTGGGAGATCATAGTGGCATTGGGCCAGGTTTGTGCCATGGAACGCCAATTCTGGGCCTAGGAAACAAGCACAGACTGGTGGGACCGCATAGTGTTGCAGATCTGGGATGATTCCCAGTGGCTGCGAAACTTTCGTATGCGTAGGGCCACTTTCATGGAACTTTGTGACTTGCTGTCCTCTGCCCTGAAGCGCAAAGACACCAAAATGAGAGCAGCCCTCACAGTTGAGAAGCGAGTGGCCATAGCACTGGAAGCTTGCAATGCCCGACAGCTACCGGTCAGTCGGGAATCAGTTTGGAGTGGGCAAATCTACTGTGGGGGCTGCTGTGCTGCAAGTAGCCAAGGCAATCATTGACCAGCTGCTATTAAGGGTAGTGACTTTGGGAAATGTGCAGACCATTGTGGATGGCTTTAATGCACTGGGGTTCCCTAACTGCGGTGGGGAGATAGACAGAACGCATATCCCTATCTTGGCCCCGGCACACCGGGGCGGCCAGTACATAAACTGCAAGGAGTACCTTTCCATGGTGCTTCAAGCACTGGTGGATCACAAGGGATGTTTCACCGACATCAACGTGGGATGGCCAGGAAAGGTGCATGACGCTCGCATCTTCAGGAATTCTGGTCTGTTTGAACAGCTGCAGGAAGGGACTTATTTCCCAGACCAGAAAATTACTGTTGGGGATGTTGAAATGCCTAGTTATCCTCGGGGACCCAGCCTACCCCTTAATGCCATGACTCATGAAGCCGTACACAGGCACCCTGGACAGTAGTAAGGAGCAGTTCAACTATAGGCTGAGCAAGTGCAGAATGGTGGTAGAATGTGCTTTTGGACGTTTGAAAGCGCCCTGGCGCAGTTTACTGACTCGGTTAGATCTCAGCAATATTCCAATTGTAATTGCTGCTTGTTGTGTGCTCCACAATATCTGTGACAGTAAGGGGGAGCCATTTATGGCAGGGTGGGAGGTTGAGGCAACTCGCCTGGTGGCCAATTTCGCACAGCCAGACACCAGGGCAGTTAGAAGAGTACAGGAGGGCGCGCTGGGCATCAGAGAAGCTTTGAAAACCAGTTTCATGACTGGCCAGGCTACGGTGTGACAGTTGTGTTTGTTTCTCTTGAAGTTACCTGCCCCCTATATATATGGAAGGAAATAAAGTCACAGTTGTTTAAAAACCCTTTTTTATTATTTGTTGCACAACACATTGAGAGAAATCAGAAGGTAGACGGGGTGTGGGGGGGGGGAATTGGGTTGGAGGGTGGAGGAGGAGGGAAGGACAAGTCCAGAAACCAAATCAAAAGTTCGCATATGCCAACTTTCTGCTGCTTGGGCGATCCTCTGGGTTGAGTGTGTGGGTCCCTGTAGCCTCCCCACTCGTGTTCTTGGGCGTCTGGGTGAGGAGGCTATGGAACTTGGGGAGGAGGGAGGGCAGTTATACAGAGGCTGCAGCGGCAGTCTGTGGTCTTGCTGCCTTTCCCGCATTAGATCCACCATACAGCGGAGCATGTCAGTTTGCTCCCCCATGAGCTTAACCATAGCGTCCTGCCTGCTCTCATCGCACGCGTCCCTCCTCTCTTTGTATTCCTGTAATGCTTTACGGGACTCCGCAATTGTTTGCCTCCACGCATTCAGCTGGGCCCTATCAGTGCGGGAGGACTGCATGAGCTCGGCGAACATGTCGTCCCAAGTTCGTTTTTTCCGCCTTCTAATCTGGTCCAGCCTCTGGGACGGAGTAGATAGGGGCCGCGTTGAAACATTTGCATCTGCGGGAGGAGAAAAAGGGAGGGTAGTATTTTAAAAGATACATTTCATCATGAAACAGGCAATTCATAGTTCACAGCACATGTTCTTTCTGTACAAGTTAGCATTTTGCCTCTTATACTGAAGTGCCTGCCACTTTGGTGTGAGTAAGCCATCACACATGGGCAACAGAATTCAGCTTGCAGGCAGCCTAGGGGCACGCGGTGTTCTGCTTCTTCCACATTCATTTCAATGCTTTCAAACTGCTGGGCCCCCTTTCCCATAGCAAGCAATGCCTGGTGGGTTTGCCATATAAAAGGAGGGTCTGTGGGCTCTCTGGGATGATCGCTTCACACAACACCCCCCTCCCACCCCTTGCACCCACCGTGTGGCTCCGATGAGGCTCTGAGCAGGGATGAGCCCTTTAAACTAAACGCGAACAGCCCAGCGTGGCTGGGTTTCCCCCCCACCCCCCACCGCGTGGCTCCGATCAGGCTCTCACTCACCAGAAGTACCTTCTCCAGGGTCATGGTCTGGGAGCCCACCTTGGAAGTGGTAGGAGGCTGTTGGCTCCAGCGTTAAGAATAGTTCCTGGCTAGGGAGGAAAACGGATTCCCCACTTACCGCCTGTGCACTGTCCTCCTCCTCTTCATCCTCCAATAACTCATCCTCCTCGCTCCGTGCAACTCCCCCCTTGCAGGTGTTCACGGACAGTGGTGGGGTAGTGGTGGTGTCACCCCCCATAATTGCTTGCAGCTCACAGTAGAATCGGAATGTATGAAGCTATGACTCAGAGCACCCGTTCGCCTCCCTGGCTTTTTGGTACACTTGCTTAGCTCCTTGATTTTTGTACGACTCTGCTCTGTGTCCCTGGAGTAGCCTCTTTCTGTCATGGCCCTGGAGACTTTAGCGTACATATTTGCGTTCCTTTTTTTGGAACGTAGTTCTGCCATAACAGATTCATCTCCCCAACATGCGATGAGATCCAGTACCTCCCATTCGGACCATGCTGGAGCTCATCTGCAAATCCGGGACTGCGTGATCTCCTGTGATGGTGGACTGTGCTGATGGTCACCTGTGCTGATGGTGACCAAACAGGCAATGAAATTCAAGAGTTCCCGGGGCTTTTCCTGCTCACCTGGCTAGTGCATCGGAGTTGAGAGTGTTGTCCAGAGCGGTCACAAGGGAGCATTCTGGGATAGCTCCCGGAGGCCAATAACGTTGAATTGTGTCCACAATACCTTTAACCCGGGATTGCGATCTCGATTTAAGCGCTACTCCACTTGCCGAGGTGGAATACGGAAATCGGATTAAAGAGCCCTTTAAATAGAAAAAACGGTTTAGTCGTGTGGACGGAATCTTTTTTTTTTTTAATTAACTCGGCTAATTCCGAAATAACCGACTAGTGTAGACCAGGCCTATGACACCACTGCCAGTCATCCCCTGCATGGATGTTCCTTTAGTTATCCAAGCTCTCTCATCTGTTTTAATGAATATCTGTTGCTTTGTGTATATAACTGGATAATAGGAAAAGCCTGGATATCTTACTCACAAGGGCAGGAGGATTACATGGCACTGTGCAACCTTCCCGTGTTTTTTCAGCTGGGGACTCAGTAGTATTGACAGCAATTGTTGCAAAGAATGCAGGCTATTTTCAATTTTCAGCTGGCAGAACAGCTGTTTAACTCAGGAATGTCCCAGTGTTCTGGGAGGTAGGGTGCACCTACATTATGAAGACATATTTGAATTAGGATCCATGTAGTTACAGCTCGAAAATCCTCTAATGGTTCACAGAATGGCTTTCCCAGCTGGAAAACACTTGGTGTGGGATCAAATCCGCGTAACAGGCAAGCTTCCTGCTATTGTTTGGGAAACCGAAACAAATACAAAGCAGGAAGAAATCAAACAGCTTCAGCTAAAGTACGTGGCATGGGCAAATCAGCCAGGGAGAAAACACAACCCATCCTGAACCTTCACTCCAAGCTTGTATTGGACCCAAACTGCATTTAGGGTTCAAAAGAGTTCTGGCTACATCTGTCTCTTTCTGACTGTAAGATCCTACCTGGTCTTTGCCCTGCTCTGTGCAGTGCTGAGAATATCACCAGTGCTCCATAAATAAGAATTATGCTGGTGTACTTCAGCATAGCTCCACTGAAGGCAATGGGAGCAGCTGAGGACTGGGTCCCATAGCTCTTTATACAATTGTTTTATCACTGCTGCACTTACTGGTTATGATGAATGATCTGCTCTGAGGTGTTTTCACAACTGCAAAAGAATTCTCCTATTAGAAAAGGAACCCGTTGCTTTACGTAGCAAAAGATGGGCTCCTGCCAAGGCAAACCCTTGGCCACAAGCAATGTGGTGTGCCTCATAATGTCCAAAACAGACTGATTTTTGTATATGCAGTTCTCATACTGATTCTTTACTCACATAGGGCGAAATTCACCCCTGTGCACATAGCCTATCCATCACTAGGGAACTCAAGTGGGGCACAGACCTGGGTCTGGTCCTCAGGAAAGGAGTGAAGCGATCATTCCTAATCCCTTTCTCTTTGGCTGGTTTATTGGATTTAAGATGTTCTAAAGTCATATGTGAACTTCACACAGTCAAATATTTGCTCCAGACAAATAGCTAAACATTGGTGCTTCTTCCAAAATTATGGGTAGAATCCAATCTTAGACGTGGAAATCTGGGCTGGAAATCTGCCTTGGTATTTTTACTGCCCCCATCACCATGGTATCTGAGCACCATATCTGCCTCCATCACCATATAACACCGTAAAGCCCTTAGGAGTAGTCTATGATTTGATCTGAATAGTCACCTCTTCTAGGGTGACCAGATAGCAAGTGTGAAATATGGGGACAGGGGATGGGGGGTAATAGGCGCCTACATAAGTCAAAGCCTTGAATATCGGGACTGTTCCTATAAAATCAGGACATCTGGTCACCCTAACCTCTTCCCCCACTCCAGGGGCAAGTAGGGTTCCATAGCACGACTGCTTTCTATCCTACTCTTTCTTAGCCCACTGAGGATAGGCAGAGTGCCAGAATAGGCTCTCACAGCATCGCCAATATGTCCTCCTTCTGGGAGAGCTACAAATACAGCAAGAGCAGCTTCTCTCAGGGCTAGAGCCCAGAAGCAGCCATGAAAATTAAAAGTAATGGAATCTCCCTAGCTATTTTCAGGGGCATCCGAGTTTTTCTGAAGCAAGCCCACAAGCCTTTAGCGGTGCACAGCTCACTAATCCTGTCTAGAGCTGGATCTGAGCTGTGACATTTTGGGGGTGGGGATGACCCACTCACTAGTGATTTTTCTGTCTATGTACATATGAACATTTTCATTTTCAAAAAAAGTCTTTAAAAAAAGTTCAAAAATTTTCAGCTGGCTCAGCCATGATCTTTCACCAGCCCACTGTGCCTGATCCAAAGCCCACCAAAATCAGTGGGAATCTTTATGGTGACTTCAATGGGCCCTTCAATCAGGTTGTACACACATCAAAAAAACTGAAGCCAAGACTGATTCAAATCATCAGATATCTTGCCCCTCCAAAAAGCATTTTTCTGCCCAACAAAAGAACTGGATTTTTAAAGGTGAAACTTCCCAGCAATAGGGTTGATTTGATATTTTCTGCCTGTCACTCCCCACCTCCCATGTGGGGACATACTGAGTATTTTCCTGCAGATGGTATTTGTGTCAGCCTGTTTGTCATGCTGGGACTCACAGCCAAGCAAAAACATTTTATAGCCTCCATTTTTGGATGCTGCCACAAATATTTTGACAGCATGTGTTTTGGAAATTTAGGCTGGAGCTGGAGAAACTAACAGATCTGGATGTAGCTCAGATGTGTGCATATAGGCCCAGTGTAATATGTGCAAAAACACAACCACATGTTCTGAGTCCTATAAACATTAATAGCATTTTCCCATTGGTTTAGGCCAGAGGTTAAGACTTCGGATCGGAGGAAGATGGAGAGGAACTCTATGATTGTTCTGGGGCAAAGCACAAAGAATGAAAACATCTGGCCTTTCTGAGCATCTGAATCCAATGGACCAAGGTAAAAGAGTTATCAGGGAGGAGGCTTTTTCCTTCCTCCAGCAGAGAAGTGATTTTGCATCCCATTACCAAGCTATGTTTCCATGGGCAAACACTTGGATAAGGTCTGATTGCTGTAAATAGCCCCAGTAACTAAGCCCATGGAACTACTGTCATTTACAAGAGCTGAGGATCTGGCCCATGTATATTTATTTTAAAATGAAGACTAATTTGGGGTAAAACGACCTAGATTTTTAAGGCCAGAAAGGAACAACAGGTAATGATCAATGGCTCAATGTATAGTTGGCAGCCGGTTTGCCCCAGGGGTCTGTCATGGGGCCGGTTTTGTTCAACATCTTCATTAATGATCTGGATGATGGGATGGATTGCACCCTCAGCAAGTTCACGTATGACACTAAGCTGGGGGGAGAGGTAGATACACTGGAGGGTAGGGATAGGATCCAGAGAGACCTAGACAAATTGGAAGATTGGGCTAAAAGAAATCTGATGAAGTTCAACAAGGGCAAGTGCAGAGTTCTGCACTTAGGATGGAAGAATCCCATGCACCGCTACAGGCTGGGGACCGACTGGCTAAGTGGCAGTTCTGCAGAAAAGGACCTGGGGATTACAGTGGATGAGCAGCTGGATGTGAGTCAACAGTGTGACCTTGTTGCCAAAAAGGCTAACTGCATATTGGGCTTCATTAGTAGGAGCATTGCCAGGAGATCGAGGGAAGTGATTATTCCCCTCTATTTGGCACTGGTGAGGCCAGATCTGGAGTATTGTGTCCAATTTTGGTCCCCCCACTACAGAAAGGATGTGGACAAATTGGAGAGAGTCCAGCGGAGGGCAACGAAAATGATTAGGGGGCTGGGGCACATGACTTATGAGGAGAGGCTGAGGGAACTGGGCTTATTTAGTCTGCAGAAGAGAAGAGTGAGGGGGTTTTGATAGCAGCCTTCAACTACCTGAAGGGGGGTTCCAAAGAGGATGAAGCTAAGCTGTTCTCAGTGGTGGCAGATGACAGAACAAGAAGCAATGGTCTCAAGTTGCAGTTGGGGAGGTCTAGGTTGGATATTAGGAAACACTATTTCACTAGGAGGGTGGTGAATCACTGGAATGGGTTACCTAGGAAGGTGGTGGAATCTCCATCCTTAGAGGTTTTTAAGGCTCAGCTTGACAAAGCCCTGGCTGGGATGATTTAGTTGGGGTTGGTCCTGCTTTGAGCAGGGGGTTGGATTAGATGACCTCCTGAGGTCTCTTCCAACCCTAATCTTCTATGATTCTATGAACATTCTGATCATATTGTCTGCCCTCCTGTACAACTCAGGCCTGAGATACTCACCCAGCAATCCCTACATTAAACGCACTAACTTGCCATTGAACTAGAGCATATATTTTAGAGTGACATCCAGTATTGCTTGAAAGATTCTAAGTGATGGAGAATCCACCCCATCCCTCAGCACATGAGAGCATCCCCGTATTCAAATCTGAATAGAAACAGATTCACCCCATTCTCTAGGTCTGTGATGGAAAAGCAATTGACTGTAAGGGAGAAGAGTGCCTCCCTTTCTGTTCTCCCCCATGAGCTGCTACATTCCACGGCCTACATTCTTGTTTCAGAGGTAAATGAGCTGGGGCGCTGCTGGACATGAAATTGAAAACCACGAGGCTACATTGTGCAGACCAAGCTCTACAGCAGGATCAGCATCAAGGCAGCAGGGAGGGAGGAGAGGTAAAAGAAAGATTTGCTGAAGGGCAGGGTGCTCAGCTGTACTAGAGTTTACTCTTGACATGAATGTAAAAGTGAACTTAAAACAATGCTATATACCAGGAATATAGTTACTATCTCAGCAATAATAACCAAGCAGGTTTGATACAATTTCATAAACAAGCTACCTTAAGTCCTCCTGCTTGTGAAGTATTATTGATCTCCTGGGCTTTATTCAGCAGAAACAGGCTAAACCCCCATAGAACACCAGTGCTTTAAGGAAAAACAAAGATTGGGAGACTACATGTAGTAGACACTGCTGGGCGTGAGCAGCAGTGCATGACTTAAGGGATTTTTTATATCTCCACTTGTGGGTATTACTAACAAGTCTGCACATTTTAAAGGTCTCCACCCAGCAGTGATTGGCTGGGGAGTTTTACTGAGGTCCCATGCAATGTCCAACTCAATCAAAGCCACCAGCCAAGATTTTCTAAAGCTGGATTTGTAAGTGCAAGGTTAGGTGCCAGTCTTGTGCATGTGACCCCCTTTGCCAGTCTGGAGCTTCACTGACCTCAGTGGGTCCCCATGCAGACAGACGGTTACAGCCATGCAGAGATTATTGCAGGACACTGGGGCCTTCAACCGTTCAGCACCTAATAAGTGGCCTGATTTTTAAAAGTGCTGAGTGAGCTGCCCACCCAGATCCTTGGTTTCACTGGGTACTCAGGATTTTGGAAAGCCAGGCCACTTTATTAGGAGCCAAATGCAGGCTCCTGTTTTTAAAGGTTATGGCCATGTTGGGTGAAGGCTCCTGGTCTGTTTGGCTGCCTGTGCATCACCATGTGCCATAGGATTTAAGAGGCAAAAAAGCCAAATGAACTTAAACCTATGCCTGTGGATCAAGTGCTGGATTGGGGCTCCCTCTGCTGGGAAAGTTAGAATAATAGGGAGATTGAGGATGGAAAGGAAAGTTTTAAATCTCTATTACAAGCTAGGGTAGTTCTTTTTCCAGCTAAGGTCTATAGGCCTGCCCTCTGTTATCTACTAGATAGCTTTAAGGCTATGCCCAGCTGTTTGGAGGCTGCACTGTTGCAACTCATCCATTGTCCACCTTTAACAGATTCAGAGGACACAGACCATGGTTAAAAAGGTCCCCCTGAAGCCATGACTACAGCAGCATCTCTGTGCATGTGCTATAAACCCACATTTCTTTTTTGCTACAAGCTCAGAATCCAAAGACTCACCCACATGGAGTAAAAACTAGTCTTTGCCTATTGGGGGAAGTGAATTCTGTCTGCTAAATTGGATTTAGACAGCTGAGCTGTTTAGCAAACAAAGTCCACAGACTCAAGTTACTGCTGACTAAAGCCCCAACTTCACATATATCTGGAACCCTAGGACACTCTCAGAAACTAACAGGCAAACTTCAAAAGGTTCAGCGTTTGAATAACTCTCCAAAACCTTAAGTGAATTTCCTCTGCTCATCTGGGCTATCAGGAACCTATTGGTTCAACAAAACTGGGTTAGAACTCTCTGGAGGACAGGATCTCTCAGGATATGCCAGTATTGCTGCCCAAGTGCGGAGCCAAAGGTGTAAATAAAGTAAGCTAGCCAAGCTAGAGCTGGACCCAAGCTGCAAAAGTCAGAACAGGATCCAGACTTGGGGAGGAAGAGGATGTTAAATCCAGGCAGCTTATCTAGATTTAGAACCCAGTAACAAAATTCTGGATCCAAATTTACTCCACATTTTTGGCTGGTTTTGGCCCATTTCTAATACAAACACTTGAGAATATTTTATAAAGAATTTTGTTCTCATGACAGACAATGACCTGAGGTGAAACAGCTGTTATTTATCAGAACCTCTTTGGACATACAGGCCAAAAATACCAAGAATGTTCTCTAATTTTGGGGGAGCAGAAGAGCATCTTGAGATGCCTTCAAAGGTGCTGAGCACCTACAACTCCAAGGGAACTCATATGAAGCTATGGGAAGCTCAGTACCTCTGAAAATCGGGCACAAACTGTCTCAGATTGAGCATCCAAAAATGAAAGCACCCAAAAGAAGGTGCTCTGATAGATCTTTCAGCTGTGCAACAAACTCAGCTGCCACTCTGGTTTTCAGTTAGTCAGTGTATGTCCTGCCAGCTTTATCCAGAGCTGGGGAGGTTTTATCTTGATTATTCTGTGAATAATCATTGTGTCTTCATTAATGCAGCGGGCCAAATCCTACATTAATTTACAGCCTCTGTAATCTCACTGACTCCAGGCAGAATTGGGCCATACGTGTTATAATAAACAGTATAATGAACTGGTATTTTTACACTTAAATGACTTTATGTATAGTTTTTATAAAATGAATTATCACTGTTCTGTTATGATGTTATATGAAATATATTCCTACATTTTCAGCAATAAATATATTTATTCCCTGCAACATACTGTGTATTTCCCCATCCTAGGATTCATTGTGATACAAATGTAAGGAGCATAATAAAAGCATCACTATTATGGAATACATTTGATCATAGCATTTTTAAGAGAGACTAGAAACAGGGTAAAAGTGTTGGGAAGCTGAAGGATACATTTTTTAATTCTGAGTGCCTCATCTGAGAGACCCATCTTGGACATGATTTTCAAAAGTATGAAACATCCATAATTCCAATGGGAGTGAGGGATGCTGTTGCACATTTCTGAAAATAAGGCTCAAGACATCGTACAGGGGAACCCAGAAATGGAGACGCTCAAAATTAGAAGCTACTTTTGAACTTTTCAATGTTATTGCTCAGCTACGGAACAGCCTTTTACAGCAAGAGATGAGACAAGAAGCAATAGTCTCATGTTTCTGTTGACTGATGTCACAATACCCTTTCTGAGTTATGTAACCCATGTTGATACATGGGTTACATGAAGGCCGCTTCCCTCATCCACCAATACACCTTCTCCACTTTCACCCTTACACCTTCATCCGCCCATACAGCCATATTTCCATTCATCCCTTCACCACCAGTTCATAAAAATGCTTCATTATAACCAAGCCACGAGTCACTCCTGATTGTCAGGGGGACAAATTTCTCGTATGTTCATCATTGGAAATTACTTAGCCATCTCTCCTGGCTAAGTAATCACGTGATCGATTCGTGAAAATTCTTCATTAAAAACAAAAAAGAAATCCCTGCTGAACCTTCAGGGCGGCAAAGTTCTAAGACAGTGGTTCCCAAACTGGGGTTCGCAAAATGTTACAGGGGGTTCTCGGGAAAAGATTCCCTAATGGCAGACAGAGCTGTCCCTAGGAACCCCGGGCAGCACTGGGCCAGCAGCCCAGAGTCCCTGGACTTCCAAGAGCTAAGCAGATCAAAGCAAGCATATCTATCACACTGAGGAGATTTAAACTTCATGACTCCTTATAAGAAATGGAAAGGGAGGTGGATATTTTTTGCTGTTTTTAAAATTAAATAGGCAGCTAGTATTGTTTTAAAAATTATTATGAAGAACAAGTTTAAGCTTTGTTGTAATGTGCGTTATTTACCAGTACTGCTCAAGACCTGAATGCTTATGTAGGAGGAACGATTTGAGTTGGCTTCTTAAATACCTTCATGCTGTTTCACATCTGATTCTCCTTGATGGAACATAGGAGCTTTGTCTTATAACAGGCTTATTCAAAGTGATACAAGCTACGAAAGTGAGATCTTGGAAGAGTGTTGCCGTTTTCATAATGTAATAACAGTACTATAATGATAAATAATCATTAATAATAAATAGTGTGTAATAAGCATGTCATAAAAACAAATTTTATATTTCCAAGATCACTGCTTTTATAATTTATACTCAAGTAAAGGAGAAAATCCCTGGAAATATTCATTTTTAGGAGGGGGTTCGCAAGACTTGACATTTTAGTGAAAGGGGTTCACAGGTTGTTAAAGTTTGGAACCACTGTTCTAAGAGAACTCATTGCAAAGCAATTAGGAATCTCTCCTGACAACTCAGACAATGTTTGTTGTGAAAGTTCTTCATTGCAACCAAGCAATCATTCTCTGGTGATCACCTATTTGAAATGCTCTCAATCTTCATTGCAAAGCATTAAGATGCTCTCCTGACATTTCAGTGGATATTGGTTCGTGAAAGTTCTTCATTGCAACCAAGCAACTATTGAGGGCCAAAAAGTCCTCAGCGAACCTACATTGCAAAGCAGTTAGGAATCTCTCCTGACAATTCAGGGGTGATCTCTCATCAAAATTCTTCACTTCAACCAAGCACAACTGATAGTTTAGGATGACAAAGTTGCTGGAAAATCTGAGTATGCGAGAAAGGGTGGGGAATTGCGGATGAGTGGTTAGGTGGATTGATGGGGAAGGGTGGTGTGGGGGATTAGTGGGGAGGGTGGATGGATGGGGATGAGTGGATGGGTGGGGGAGGGGTTATAGGTGTATGCCTGGGAAAGGTGGATGGGTGCATAGGTGGATGGGTAGCAGAGCGTGCATGGGTGGGTGGATATTGGTGCTGGGTGAGGGTGGCTGGGTGAGGGTGGGGAGTGTGCATAGGTAACTAAGTGGACGGGTGGGGAAGGGTGGATGGATGGTTGCGTTGAGAGTTGGTGGATAGGTCAGAGGGTGGGGGAGCATGGATTGGTGGGTTGGTAGATGGGTGTATGTGGGTGTATGTTTGGATGTGTTTATTGATGTATGAGTGGATGGGTGTGGGTGGATGGGTGGGAGGAGATATGAAATAGGTGATGGAGCATGTATGGGTAGGGGAGGGTGTATGGTTATGGGAGAGAATATTGGTGCATGAGTGGATGAGGATCTTTGGGTGGATGGTGGAAGAGGGTGGCTGGGTGGAAGAGTGGATGGGTTTGATAGGGTGGATGGGGACTGGTGGGTGGAAGGGGAAGGTACATGCATCAGGGATGGTGTATGGAGTAGGGTGGCTGGTTGGGGAAGGGGGAATGGGAGGACAAGTGGAAGAGTGTTGATGGGGACTGATGGGATAATGAGGGAGGGTGTATGGGGTGGGGGTGGGCGTATTCATGGAGAAGAGTGTATGGGGATGGGTGGATTAGTGAGGAATGTGTATTGGGATGTGGGGGTGGGTGGTTGATGATGGTTGGGGCAGGGTGTATGTGTATTGAGGAGGGTGAATGGAGGGGGATAGGTGGGTGGGTGATTCATAGATTCTAGGACTGGAAGGGACCTCGAGAGGTCATCGAGTCCAGTCCCCTGCCCTCATGGCAAGACCAAATACTGTCTAGACCATCCCTGATAGACATTTATCTAACCTACTCTTAAATATCTCCAGAGATGGAGATTCCACAACCTCCCTAGGCAATTTATTCCAGTGTTTAACCACCCTGACAGTTAGGAACTTTTTCCTAATGTCCAACCTAAACCTCCCTTGCTGCAGTTTAAGCCCATTGCTTCTTGTTCTATCCTTAGAGGCTAAGGTGAACAAGTTTTCTCCCTCCTCCTTATGACACCCTTTTAGATACCTGAAAACTGCTATCATGTCCCCTCTCAGGGTTTGGCTACACTTGGGACTTCACAGTGCTGCCGCGGCAAGTGTAGTCACGCCGCCAGCACTGCAAGAGAGCTCTCGCAGCACTGTATGTACTCCACCTCTCCGAGGGGAGTAGCTTGCAGCACTGCCAGCAAGCGTGCAGTGCTGCAGGCACTGATTACACTGGCGCTTTACAGCGCTGTACTCGCTGCGCTTGGGGGGGGGGGTTTTCACACCCCTGAGCGCAGCAAGTTGCAGCACTGTACAGCGCCAGTGTAGCCAAAGCCTTCTCTTTTCCAAACTAAACAAACCCAATTCTTTCAGCCTTCCTTCATAGGTCATGTTCTCAAGACCTTTAATCATTCTTGTTGCTCTTCTCTGGACCCTCTCCAATTTCTCCACATCTTTCTTGAAATGCGGTGCCCAGAACTGGACACAATACTCCAGTTGAGGCCTAACCAGCGCAGAGTAGAGCGGAAGAATGACTTCTCATGTCTTGCTCAAAACACACCTGTTAATGTATGGCGAAGGTGGATTAATGTAATGGGTGGAGGAGGATACGTGGCTGTATGGGTGGGTGAAGGTGTATTGGGGGATGGGTGAGGGAGGGTGATGGTTGTATGAATTGGGGAGGGTAAATGGGTGGAGGAGTGGATGGGTGGGGGAGGGTGGATGGGTGGGGAAGTTGGATTGGCGGATGGGTGTATGAGTGAGGGAAGGTGGATAGGTGGGCGAGGGTCTATGGGTGTATGTGTGGGGCTGGGTAAATATGCGAATGTGTGGGGAGGTTGGATGGGTGAATGTCTGGAGAAGGTGGATGTGTGGATGGGTTGGGGAGGGGGGAGGGGTGTATTTGGGTATGAGTGGGGAAAGGTGAAATGATGTACTGGTGGGGGACAGTGAATGGGTGGGTGGGTGGTGGAGGGTGCATGGGTCGTGGATTGTGCAGGCTGGCTTCATACGCCCTGCAAAGAATGGGAACTGGCGGCCGCTTTCCTGGGCACAGGTCAGGGAATTGCAACCAGCTCAGCTAAGAGCAGCCAGCCAAACCCTCCCCCTGCAGCCAGGGAGACACCGCTCAGGGGTGGGGGACTGGAAAGGTCTCTCTTACCTTCTCTCCAAGTGGTGCCCTCCCTGGGAGCAGGGGCTGAGGCCCAGGAAGGGGTGTCCTGGCCAGGCTGGGGTCTCTGCACTGAAGCAGCAGGAACGTTACTGCTTGAGATTCACTTCTCCCGGCAGCAGCCAGGGCTTCAGGGTCCCCAGCAGCAGCCCCCAGAACTCAGGGGTCTTGCAAGAAATGTGGGCTCCTCACAGCATCCCACAGTCACTGCAGGGAGTGAGATTGACTTCCTCCCACCGGGACTGAGTGACCCCAGCCATCGTTCCCAGAGCCGCATCCCAGATGCTCCTGAGTCCCAGCGATCAACTGGTTGCACTGCAGCCCCCTGCCCCAGACCCTGCCTCCTGGGGGCCCCACGTCCCCTGGGCATGGGCAGCTTCTCTCAGCATTAAGGGGGAATTGTGCATTGAAGCCAACATGTCAATAGGCGCACTCAAAGGAAACGTTGCCAAGTCTCACAAGAATAAAAAATGGCGCTGCCTTTCCAAATTAGCCCAAAACAAGCCCAACCCTTTTCAAGCAAGCCAAAAACAAGCCCAGCCCTTTCCACAGGGAGTGGAATTCCATTTTTTTTTAGTAATAATGTAAGTACACACAAATGTAGTATTTTCAGATTTTTAATGTGTAACTAAATGTTGTGTGCAGCAAAAACTAGAACTAGAACAAAAAAAGGTCATCCTTGCTCTCCCCATCCTCTGTGGTCTTGGTAGCCTCAGTATGGTACATTCCCCTGTTGAACCATTGAAGCTCTTTGTGGGACAAAATCCTTACAACAAATTCCCAATCTTCTTAACCCATAGCGGACATGCAGTAAACAGCTCAGAATCTGGTGATCCATCCTGTTCCGGTGCTTGGACTTCACATTGTTCATCTGAGAGAACACTTGTTCCATATCACCATTACTCAGAGGCATGACGAATAGGGAAAGTGCAAACAGGGCTAGCTCTTTAAAGCACTGTTCACCGCTACTGGCTTGAAATTTGTATACTTCCACCCAGAACTGCTCTGCATTTTTGTCATCCGTGCTCTTCCATTACTGGAAGTTGATGGTTTGATACAGTGCTTCCAAGGCCCCCAAGTCACCTTTGAAAATTTTCAGCATGGAGATGGTCATTAGTTGAGGTTTTCCCTGAGAGAGAACAGCTGACGGACTGAACTCTGACCTAGATTTCCACAGATTAATATTTGCTGAAAATCTCGACTGCACTTGTTTAGCAGCTTCAAGAAGAAAGTCTTGGCATCTATTCTTTACATTAGCTTCAACAGTATTGTCAAGCTTTGCATCTCCTAAAGCAACAGTAAACAGTATGCCAAAATTAATAGCACACAGTGGCAAGTGGCTGTATGGGTCACACAGATTGACTTCAAGGAGTTTACCATCAGATAAAGGGATCCTTCCTGAAAGTGACACTCTTGGGCCTGGTCTACACTAGGAGGTTATGTCGAATTTAGCAGCGTTAACTTGAATTAACCCTGCACCCGTCCACACAACGAAGCTATTTATTTCGACATAGAGGTCTCTTTAAATCGATTTCTGTACTCTTCCCCGACGAGGGGAGTATCGCTAAATTCGACATGGCCATGTCGAATTAGGGTAGGTGTGGATGGAATTCGACGCTAATAGCTCCGGGAGCTATCCCACAGTGCACCACTCTGTTGACACTCTGGACAGCAGTCCGAGCTCGGATGCTCTGACCAGCCACCAGCCACACAGGAACAGCCCCGGGAAAATTTGAATTCCTTTTCCTGTCTGGCCAGTTTGAATCTCATTTCCTGTTTGGACATCGTGGCGAGCTGAGCAGCACTGGCAACGATGCAGAGCTCTCCAGCAGAGGTGACCATGCAATCACAGAATAAAAAGAGGGCCCCAGCATGGACTGATCGGGAAGTCTTGGATCTGATCGCTGTGTGGGGCGATGAGTCCGTGCTTTCGGAGCTGCAATCGAAAAAACGGAATGCGAAGATCTACGAGAAGATCTCAAAAGCCATGACAGAGAGAGGATACAGCCGGGATGCAACGCAGTGCCGCGTGAAAATCAAGGATCTGAGACAAGGGTACCAGAAGATCAAAGCGTCAAACGGACGCTCCGGATCCCAGCCCCAGACATGCCATTTCTACGAGGCACTGCATTCCATTCTAGGTGCGGCCGCCACCACTACCCCACCACTGTCCGTGGACTCTGACGATGGGGTATTGTCAACAGCTGCTTCCTCGGAGATGTTCGCGGACGGGGAAGATGAGGAAGGACATCAGGAGGACGAGGCAGTCAACAGCGCTTTCAACGCTGATTTCCCCGACAGCCAGGATCTCTTCATCACCCTCACGGAGATCCCCTACCAACCCTCCCAAGGCGGTAACCCGGACCATGAATCAGGGGAAGGATCAGTAGGTAAGTGTTTTAAACATTTATTTTGAACAGAATAGGAATGGTATCTTAACAATGGGTTTTTCATTATTAGTTTGCCCTAGGCGCTTTAGTTTTTAGTCCTTGCCAGTGCAGCTACTGGAAAATTCTGTCAATATGTCCGGGGATAGAGCAGAAATCCTCCTGGGACATCTCCACGAAGGTCTCCTGGAGGTATTGTGAAAGCCTTTGCATCAAGTTCCTGGGGAGAGTGGCCTTATTGCGTCCTCCATGGTAGGAAACTTTTCCGCGCCAGGCTAGCAGCAAGTACTCCGGGATCATTGCCTCGCAAGCATGGCGGCATATGGCCCTGGTGTTTGCTGGCATTCACGCAGCCTGCGGTCTTTCTCTGTCTCCGAAATCCTCATCAGAGTGATATCACTCATGGTGACCTGCTTTGAATTAGGGGAATGTTAGTATTGGGACTGATTGCCTGTTCCTTTACATAACTGTAACCAGTGGTTTACAGCCACGCGGTGGAGGCGGGACGGGGCAGCATGCAGGGATCTTTCCCGGGGACAGCCGCGAGGGGGGTGGGACAGGGGCAGAGTTCCTGCTGGCCAGATTGCCGGCAGCAGGAACTGGCCAACGCTAGGAGCATTTCTTGGAACGTGAAAGGAGGGCACTGCTATAAATTAAGCTTTAAGCAGCCAAAAGTCTATGGTTTACCATGTCCGCCTGCTAGCCGAATTCCGTTGTCCAGCCCCGCTTGTGTGATCTGTACAGCAAGACCCCAGGCACTCAATGAGAAGGCCGAAAATTCGACCTTGTACTGAGTGCGCATGTGATAGGTGCTGTGCATGGTCTTGTTCACAGAGAAAGACTATATTCATTGTTCGCAAAACTGTATCTTTCTGAGGAATTCACTCCCTTTTTCCCATCCCACAGCTGCGAGTGTCTCCCGAGCTACCCCGGCATCCCCCTCCCAGAGGCTGGCGCAGATCAGGCGACAAAAGAAAAGGACACGGGACGAGATGTTCTCAGAACTTATGGGCTGCTCCCGAGCCGAGGCGGCACAGCAGACCCAGTGGAGGGAGAACATGTCGCAATACCAGCGATCACACAGCGAATGGGAGGACAGGTGGCGGCAGGAAGACCAGCAGGCAACTCAAACGCTGCTTGGACTAATGAGGGAGCAAACGGACACGCTCCGGCGCCTTGTAGATGTTCTGCAGGACCGGAGGCAGGAGGACAGAGCCCCGCTGCATTCTATCTCTAACCGCCCTCCCCCGCCACAAAGTCCCATCCCCCCCTCACCCAAAGTCCCAAGAAGGAGGGGCGGCAGGGGCTGTGAAAAGAGTCACTCCACCCCTGCAGACTGTTCAAGTAGCAGAAGACTCGCATTCCCAAAGATTTGATAAGTCCTTTCCTTCACTCCAAAAGCACCTCACCCAAGCCCCCGTCCCAGTTTCATCCCCTAACTGTGTAGTTGTTAATAAAAAATACGTTTCTGTTAATTACTGTTTCCGTCATGTTCTTTTAGAGGAGAGTGTGTTTGAAGGGGGGGAAGGGGGTTGGTAATTGGAGAGGACAGTCACCTTTACCAGGGTACAGACACGGGGGCAGGTTCAGCAGAAAGTCACACACACATTGCAGTCACTAGTCACCCTGGTCAGTCTGGGAGGTGGTTTTCATGTTCTGTGTGGGAGGGCTATGTGAGTTTGTGGCGGGGGAGGGCGAAAAACAGATCTTATGCAGCGGTCCTTAGCCTGGATGACAGAGTCATGCAGCAGGGGATCTGTAACCGTCCCGAAAAGGAGGGGTGGCAGGCTCCGTTGAAACAACCAGTCCACCACTGCGGACCGCTCTAGGAGCAGGAGCCTGTCATTCCTCGAGTTTAGAAGCGTCCTTTCCATCACTACACCCGCTCCCCACCACAGTCTGCGTCCCAGTTTCAACACTTTACCACAAATCCTTAATAAAGAAAACGGTGTTAATGAACAAAGTTTCATTTATTTTATTTTTAAAGGTGTGTTGGAAGGGGGGGGAGTTAGTAACTGGAGAGGATAGTCAACATTAACTGGGTAAAGAAACGGGGGCAGGTTCAGCTTCTGTTTAAACAAACTTAATAGTCACAGGTTACCCTGCTCACTCCGGAACCTAGCTTTCAAAGCTTCCCGAATGCACAGCGCGTCCCGCTGGGCTCTTCTAATCACCCGGCTGTCTGGCTGGGCGTAATCAGCAGCCAGGCGATTTGTCTCAACCTCCCACCCCGCCATAAACGTCTCCCCCTTGCTCTCACAGAGATTGTGGAGCACACAGCAAGCTGCAATAACAATGGGGATATTGGTTTCGCTGAGATCAGAGCGAGTCAGTAAGCTTCTCCATCTCCCCTTCAGACGTCCAAAAGCACACTCCACCACCATTCTGCACTTGCTCAGCCGGTAGTTGAAGAGTTCTTTTTCACTGTCCAGGGCGCCTGTATAGGGTTTCATGAGCCAGGGCATTAGTGGGTAGGCTGGGTCCCCAAGGATCACTATAGGCATCTCCACATCCCCAACAGTTATTTTGTGGTCTGGGAAGTAAATACCTTCCTGCAGCCGTCTAAACAAACCAGAGTTCCTGAAAATGCGAGCATCATGAACCTTGCCCGGCCATCCGATGTTGATGTTGGTATAACGTCCTCTGTGGTCTACCAGTTCTTGCAGCACCATTGAAAAGTAGCCCTTTCGGTTAATGTACTGGCTGGCCTGGTGGTCCGGTCCCAGGATAGGGATGTGAGTTCCATCTATAGCCCCACCGCAGTTTGGGAATCCCATCGCAGCGAAGCCATCTATGATCACCTGCACGTTTCCCAGGGTCATTACCTTTGAGAGCAGTAGCTCAACGATTGCGTTGGCTACTTGCATCACAGCAACCCCCACGGTAGATTTGCCCACTCCAAAGTGCTAGGGCAGGTAGCTCTCTGGCGTTGCAAGCTTCCAGAGGGCTATGGCCACTCACTTCTGGACAGTCAGGGCTGCTCGCATCCGGGTGTCCTTGCGCTTCAGGGCAGGGGACAGCAACTCACAAAGTTCCAGGAAAGTTCCCTTACGCATCCGAAAGTTTCGCAGCCACTGTGATTCATCCCAGACCTGCAGCACTATGCGGTTCCACCAGTCCGTGCTTGTTTCCCGGGCCCAGAATCGCTGTTCCACAGCATCAACATGACCCATTGCCACCATGATGTTCACGGCGCGGGGTCCCGTGCTTTGTGAGAGGTCTGTGCCCCTCTCAGACTTAATGTCCTCACCGTGCTGCCGTAGCCTCCTCGCCCGATTTCTCAGCATCTGCCTCTGAAAAAGGTGGATGATAAGGTGCGACGTGTTGACAACGGCCATAACTGCAGCGATGATCGCAGCGGGCTCCATGCTCGCAGTGCTGTGGCGTCCACGCTGTCAAGCACCAGAAAAGTGCGCGAACTGATTGCCGGCCAGCGCTTTCACGGAGGGAGGGCGGGAGTGAGGGTTGAATGACGACAGTTACCCAAAACCACCCTCGACACATTTTTTGCCCCAGCAGGCATTGGGGGCTCGACCCAGAATTCCAATGGGCAGCGGGAACTGTGGGATAGCTGCCCACAGTGCACCGCTCCCAATGTCGACGCTTGCCCCGTTAGTGTGGACTCACAAAGTCGAATTACTGTCCTTAGTGTGGATACACACGTTCGACTTTGTAATATCGGTTCCACAAATTCGCTTTAAGTAAAATCGAACTACTCTCATAGTGTAGACATACCCTTGATATAAGAGTATGAAAGAAAGACTGGAGGCAGTCCAGCATTTTGAAGGCATTACCACCAGATTCGAGTTGGAACAGTTTGTTGATTCTAGCAAATTCCTGCAGAATTGGTGTTAGAAACTGTTAATACAGTTTATTAGCAAGGTCACAATACATCTGATACAAAACTTCTGCATCATAGCATTGTTGTTCATCTTTGCTCACTTGGAAATGCAACTTTAACTTGTCCCAATGATCTAGTACAGTGGTTTTCAAACTTTTTTTCTGGGGACCCAGCTGAAGAAAATTGTTGATCCCCATGACCCAACGAAGCTGGAGATGAGGGGTTTGAGGTGTGGGGCCAGGAATGAGGGATTCAGGATGTGGGAGGGGGCTCTAGGCTGGGGCAGGGAGTTGGGGTATGGGAGGGCCTCAGGGCTGGGGGTGCAGGCTCTGAGGTGGGGCCGGGGATGGGGGGTTTGGGGTGCAGGAAGGGCTCCAGGTTTGGGGGGGCCTCAGGGCTGGGGCAGAGGGTTGGGATGTGGGAGGGGGTCAGGGCTCTGGGCTGGGGGTTCAGGCTCTGGGCTGGGGCTGGGGATGAGGGGTTTGGGGTGCAGGAAGGGGTTCTGGGTTGGGGGGGCTCAGGGCTAGGGCAGGGATTTGGCAGGTGGACTTACCTCCCATGGCTCCTGGTCAGCGGCGCAGCAGGGGTGTGGAGGCAGGCTTCCCACCTGTTCTCACACCACAGACTGAAGCCTGAAGCAGCCAGCAGCAGGTCCGGCTCCCAGGCGGAGGCACACAAGCAGCTCTGCGCGGTCTCACCTGCAGGCACTGCCTCCGAGAGTGCAGAGCCAGTGCTCAGGGCAGGGGCAGCACACAGATCCCCGTGGCCCCCTTGCCTAGAAGCTGGATTTGCTGCCGGCTGCTTCTGGGGTGCAGCACATTGTCAGAACAGGTAGGCAGTAGCCTGCCTTAGCTAGGCAGCACTGCCGATGGGACTTTTAACGTCCCGGTCAGCCGTGCTGACCAGAGCAACCCAGTGCCTTATATGCCACGACCCAGTACTGGGTCGTAACCCGAACTTTGAAAAACGCTGATCTAGTATGTGCACACAACAATCATAAATGGAGAGCCATCTAGTGGCTGATAGCTGAACGAACTTCAGTGGCTTGTTACCGTGATTTATCTTTGTATATTCACGGTGTCTCAGAGGCCTGTAAGTAGGGTGATCAGATATCCCGATTTTATAGGGACAGTCCCGATTTTGGGGTCTTTTTCTTATATAGGCTCCTATTACCCCCCAACCCCGTCCCGATTTTTCACATTTGCTGTCTGGTCACCCTACCTGTAAGAAAACCAGCTTTAGGAATGGGAGACTAAAAGCTCTAGATTGCATGGCAGAGTTTCTACAGCTTTACTGGCACACACGTGGATTGCGTGACATACACATTTGATCAGCCTAAGATTCTCATGCCTTTAGAGGAGATGTGTGTAGATGGAATTTTCCTTCCTGACCATGATGCTACAGCCGTCAGTCCCAATCCCAATACACTTGCTGAAATCCAGACCAACACTGTCAAGAAACTGAATCAGTGCTGTAGCAATTGCTTCTGCTGTTTCACTTTCCAAAATGACTAGTCCCAAAAATGTAGACACAATTTTGTTTAAGGAGGAGCTGAAGTAGCGCAATACAATGCAAAGCTGCTTTACTGCAGCAATGTCTGTGCTCTCATCTATAACCAGAGACTCACCAATGTCTTTGATGAGGTCAGAGAACATGCAGGGAGCAATAAGATTGTTTATTAACGCTGTGCATTTTGTGTGATGCAGACTTACAGCTCTCTCGAAAGCTGATCCAACAAGTTCCCCAAGGTGATTCTTGGAACTAACCGCTGAGTGCCAGGCAATGTAGCAGGCCAGTTTTAGCTCCACTTGGTGCATCATGGTTGACGGTTTCAGTACCATAAAACCAACATCTGTCAGGCGCATAGAAGAAAATGGTGTTGCATTTCTTTTAGGTTTGTCAGTTCCTGCATGCTGCACAAAGTCTGTATGATGTGCCCGAATCACCCCTTTTCTTTTTCCCATGCCTTTCTGTGTTTTTCCATATTTTATTGGCGACATACTGGTCTTTCATTGGCTTAGCCTCAAAATGGCCTAAATTGGAACATGATAGGATGTGTCAAGTGGGTTGGCCAGAAAGTTGATGAATTTGCCCCCCACCCACAAAGGAGCTCAGGGAGTGGGACTTGCAGGGAGTGGGACTTTTGATTATTCCTTGATGTCCACCCCGTGGACTGTCATGATACTGTTCAAAGAGTTATAGGGCTTGTTTCATGGTGTGCACAACGACAACCTTTCTTCCTGTGGCAGAATGGAAAAGTGTCCCCTCTGATAATCAGAGAAGATGGAGATGTGGTGATGACATCAACTGTTGTGTTTAAGCAATTATCAGATATTTTCAAAGTCATAGATTCATTATAAGGCATACACGTATACAAGATATCTGAATACAGAATGGGTCGTCCTGCCTTTGATAAGGGGGGGGAGGGGATTTCAATATATCACTGTAAGTAGATGTTGAAAAAAAAATTTAAACTAGAAGTCATTGCTCAATGAACATACATGGACTGTTGTTGTTTGTAGTGGATAACATACTTGAGAAATAAAGAAAAAAATTAGGCTTTTTTGGTAATATTTATTGTTCATACTCTTTTGTCATGTAACTGAGAAATACATTGTTACAGTGCCTACATATGTAGGCAAAGGAGATTTTCTTGGAAATGTGAAGAAAACTAGTGATCCTAATCCTGGTCCCAGTGAAGGTAAATTTAACACTTCAAATAATCCCAGTGTTGTAGGATCAGGACCATCATGTATATGCTGAAGATTCCATTGTGTTCTCTGTCTTTATTACATGAGAAAAAGAATTGCTTACCTTCCAAAGAAAAGTTGGCAGCAAATCGACGCAGGTTAAGTCTGCCTGCTTTATTCATTCCTTCAGGATATGTGTTGCTCCTCTTATATGCCAGACCTTTGCAATTTTTTCCTCAAAAGATTTCACTAAGTATTGATCACAGAAGAGAACATTACACACTGTTAACATTCATAAAATTGCAAACATCAAATATCTATGCATATAATAATCAGCGTTTACGTTATAAGTATGCCATGAAAATTGCAGACATATAAGCAGGGAAAGCCGAACTCAATAAACTCCACAATGCAGCATCATTCATTGTCCAATCACAAGGGCTAAATAAATACATTTGAGCTATGTGCATAAGTTCAAAGTATTTCTGGCTTACAAAGTCTGGCAGCATTCAATCCATGGAAATCACATTTCATTTGAAATAATGAGATCACCTGTAACATTTTAACAAAGTAAAATCATAGTAACTCAGGATAGGAAATATAACAGCACAAGAATGTGAATTTAAAAAAAAAACCACAAGCAGGGATGTTTGCAGACACTGTTTAATATATTCAGAAATCAACAGAATATATATATGGAAACCCTCTTCTTACCACTTTATCTGCCATACTGATGTTTATTACAGGGAGTTTCTTTCCTAGTCAAGTTTTTTTTTTTAAAATCAGTTTTCTGAAATTCGGAAGGATCTGAAATACATAAACCCATATAACACACACTGTACATTTATGTATCATGATGATAACAGACATGAAAAGCCTTTAAAAAGCAAAAGCATGTATCTGTACAAAAAATAATAATCTCATAATTATATGACAATTCTTAATTAGGGGGGTTCAGGATCAGAGTGTCACAGCCTTATGTGCATGATGTTTATTACTCAAGAAATCATAAGTGACACTTCAGCTATACATCCTCACCGTACCTATTAGACAACACTTGATACCAAACAAATTTTTGGAGTAGAGAGAACAAAGCCCACATTCATATCTTTTCAGAACTGTTTAAAACGCATTTTGCAAGTGGAATTTCATGGCTATTGCATGAAAAACCCTTAATGAAAGTCTAAGCAATCTTTATATTAGTCCCTTTCCACGGCATAGTAGGTCACACAGTCTATTAGTAAAGAAACATTGAATGCACACAAAACATTGAGAGTTGTGAAAACCATTATAAATAGTATTTGAAATACTTATGAATTCCTTTTGAAAGCAAGCTCATAGGCAGAAAATCTGACATGCTTTATACAGACTTCCACTTTTGTCACTGTTACACATATATGGAGCAACAAGGTATCACCATAAAAATTACACTCAGAACCGTGGCACTCACATGTCGCCTCATTGCTCTCTGGTTTAATTTTTGAGACATTTTCTTGAGCCTTTTCCCTCACTGTTAAAACTTAACTTGTCTTGTTTTCATTAGTTTTTTATCAGTGAGGAAAAGGCCTGTCTGCATAATGTAGACAACATATACTGTACACACCTGGAGTCTTCAGTGGTTGATAATGTTAGATCCTTCTCTTTCTCAGTATCCTGATCTGAAGTGTTTGTCTTCCCAGTGTCCAGGTTGCTTCCAGCAAAGGTGAGTGAAGATATTGAGGTGAATGCATGAGCTTAAGTACATGTGCCTGGAAAATACTTGCCCAGACAGGTGCTGATGGGCTTTGCAGAGTGAAATTGTTCATAAATACCCCTGGTATGGTCTGTCATTGAATTGGAAATCCACTGATTACAACTCCCATTAACGAGTAATGGCTGGCAATGAGCATTCAGTGCCCACCCGGCTGTATATTCCCTCTTTTGTTGTCACTGGAGAGCAACTCCCAAACTTACTTCAGTGACAACCATATTTCAGTAACAACCATACAGCAAAAATTCATAATTTCTTTTAGAGGGCTTTCCCTTCACCCTCCCACTTCCCTGATTTTTGTCACGTAGACAGCAAGCAGCAAAAGACCAGAATTCCGAAGCACAGACAATGAGATGTTTATTGGAGTTAGTTTCTGTCACAACAGGGTCGCCTGGGCCTTCTCTCCTCTCAGCCGTCCTCTGACCCCCTCTGGCCAGAACCGGCTGGTCAGGTCACTGGGGTCCTCTCTCCGCAGCGCATTGTCCTCCCAATGGCCAGAACTGGCTGTGACTCCCAAGCTGGGCCTCCCAGTCACCAGGTCACCAGTCGCTGGGGTATCCATTCTCCAGCCATTGGCTGGGGTCCCAAGTTCCCTCGCTGGTCCTCTGTAACAACAAACTCCCTCTTCCATCACCTTGTTTAACCAGTAACACCCAGGGAAACAGTCCTACCCCCTCTGCATGCAAACCATTGAAAAAACCAAGAAAACCACCCACTTCGTCACAGTTTCCAAGCAAGCATATTCTGAAGCCCTTCATACCAGTCGGGCTTATCTCTATATGCTGATAGAGACTGTTCCCCAGTGTTCCGTTCCCAGCTCTGATGCCGCAGAGCATTTACCTCATGTCCCCCTTCCTAGCTCTGATGCTGCAGAGCCTTGCCTGTGTCCCTGTTCCCGCCCCCCACTTAGCAAGCATGATTCCAATTTCCCTTCCACTTCCTGCTTGACCCCAGTTTATATAGTAATATTCTCAGCTATACCTTAACCAATCATTTTACTGAAATTTAACTAACCAATCCTAACATATTGTAACATAATTTTCTAACCAATTATATCCCACTACCCTAATTAACTTACACCTAGCAAAATTAATTATACAGCAGACAGAAACAATTAGAGAACCAGACAGATTAAGAATAGAAAAGTGGGGGCCATAAAGATAAAACAATACAGAAATGAGGGTTTCACAACCACAACCATTGATAAGTGATTTCTTGCCAGACAGGATGCTATCAAACTAAGTTTTCTTTAACCATCTTAAGATATGTTTCTTTTTCTGGTGGTGATGGGCACTATCAGGACAAGATCGTCTTCCTAACAGCCCAATACCACCTTATTTCAATGTGACTGGTTTGGGATGTGAGGATGTGACCATAGGCTTCCCAGCTTATGACTGCTCCAGCTGCTTAGCCAAAGGCCTTAGCCTAAGAACAAGGCCTTAGTCTATCCTAGTGACAGAAGGCCCATACACAGGCGGACTTATGATTTTGATTCTTTGTTTTATACCTCTATAACTAGCTAAGTGATAAAAATATACCTATGTTCTTAAAGTATAGGCCTTTACAGACAGGTCTGAATATCTATATTCTAACAACTTCATACGCACTAACGATATACATACTCTGACAGAACAATGGGTTTCAGCAGATCCTGACCTTTCATGTGATATGTGACATGTGACATTTCTTTGTATGAAATATAGTATATTTCTGTGTGAGGTGGCAGACAGTGAGGAGGGCCAGGCAGGTTTGTGGGTTTAGAAAAAAAGGTGCAAACGTTATGTATAAGTTTACATATGGTATACATATAAAATTAGGGGATGGTTAACAATGCATTATGGGAAGTTGATCTCATGATCACAATCACTCCTGTGCAATCTGTTTGGGCCCCAGCATACAATGCCAAACCAAACCTTCCCAAAATATAGTGCGGTGGACAGTGATGAATTGCACAGTGGGATATCTATTCATGGTGCATCTCACTCTGAATCAATACAAGTGCTTCTGGTGACTACCCTCACTGCCGAGACAAGGAGTCCAGTAGGCATGCACACAAGTGACACAGTAACTGTAGCAAGACTATGCTGACATAACTTGAGTTAACATATGCTTGTAATGTAGATATAGCCTTAGGTATATGAAATGTTTGGGAGAGGTAACAGGAAAAGTATTAGGGTAGACCAAGATTAATTCAGGTGTTTAGGCTCCAGCTTTTGTGGTACTGGTCTTACTGTACCCTAAAGGCTCAGAAACAAAGAGGCACATAAGAACAAAATATCATGTATTTATTAAAATTTCTTTACTTCAGGGTGTATAACTCATGTTTTTAGAATTCTTGTGGTTGTCAAGCTATCTTGGGGTTGTAGAGGTGTGTGCATTATGTTTTGAAGGCCAAAACTATAAATGGGTTCAACAAAGAATTAGATCAGTTCTCAGGATAGGTGCATCAGCTATTAGCCGAAATAATCAGGGATGCATCCCCATGCTCTGGGTATCCCTAAACCTCTGACTTCCAGATTCTGGGAGTGGACAGTGGGATGGTTCACTCAGTGATTACCTGTTCTGTTCATTCACTCTGAAGGACCTGGCACTGGCCGCTGTCAGAAGGCAGGATATTGGACTAGACGGACTATTGGTCTGACCCACTATGGCAATTCTAATGATCAGAAAAATTACAATAGATTTTTGCCTTTGAGAAGGATGTTACATGAGATAGTATACTGCCTTTATTGAATATTTGAGAATCAAGTTCTACACAATGGCATGCGGAAAAACACTAAGGATTGGATTGAGAGGCAAAATAACAGTTGCAAAAGGCAATCACCATTGGTGGATTGAATGAAAACAAAGTTTTGAGACCAGGCCAGAAATTCAGTCAGACTGGAAGTCAGATGATCTAACAGCTCAAACAGGGCCCAGCTGGCCTTGATAAGAGGGCTGTGGGGGAGGAGCTGAGGAGGAGTCTCTCTCTAGCGGTGGAGAGAGAAGGACCTGGCTGCCTGGGAGCTCAGGGTACCAGGAGTAGAGCAGCGCTGGGGAAAGGCAAGAGGAACTGGGGAGCTCCAGTTTGGCAAATCCCCAGGGTGCGGGCCTTACTAAAGGCCTAAGCAGGTACTGGGGTTGCAGAGGTGCAGCCTGGGGTTAGGCAGAGGCAGCTGGACAAACCCCTTGCCAATGATGAGCGGTCTTTACAGACTGCAGTCTGCCCCAGGGAAAGGGGGCTAGATGATGACAGGCAGTAGCCACTGAGGCAAGGTGGGCTTAGAGCAGGGGTGGGCAAACTTTGTGGCCTGAGGGCCACATCGGGTTTCTGAAATTGTATGGAGGGCTGGTTAGGGGAGGCTGTGCCTCCCCAAACAGCCAGGCATGGCCCGGCCCCTGCCGCCTATCTGACCCCCCCTCCGCTTCTTGCCCCTTGACGGCCCCCCCCCCAGGACTCCTGCCCCATCCAGCCCCCCCGTCCCCTGACCGCCCCCAGATCCCCTGCCCCTGACTGCCCCCGCTGCCCCATCCAACCTCTCCTCTCATTCCGGACCGCACCTCCAGGACCCCTGCCCCATCGAACCACTCCTTCTCCCTGTCCCCTGACTGCCCCCAGAACTCCTGCCCCTGACTGCCCCCTGCTGCCCCATCCAACCCCCCCTCTCCTTCCTGACTGCCCCCCTGGGATCCCTGCCCCCATTCAACCCCCCCCGTTCCCTGCCCTCTGACCGCCCTGACCCCTATCCATACACAGAACCCCGAGGTAAAGGGGCACCGGGGTCCGGGAGAGACATGGGGCCTAAGGCAGGTGAGCCACCGGCCAGCAGAGGGCACTCCGGGCTGGACAAGAGCTAATTCCCAAGACGACCAGCAGGAGACGCCGCACCGGTAAGTCTCAGCTCTGCTACAGCCATCCATACCCAATTCATAGGTCTCAGGGTGTAATCTTTTGCAGGTTTATGGCATCTTTTACCAGTGAAAGAGTCTTACACAGTAATATCCTTAAAAAGTAACAGAGAGTCCTGTGGCACCTTTAAGACTAACAGATGTATTGGAGCATAAGCTTTCATGGGTGAATGCCCACTTCATCAGACGCAAGTAATATCCTTAACATCTATTTATTAACAATTACGAATACAGAATATACACACTAAGCAGTCAATGCCCATCACTCCCAATAAGGCAGATGAACTTTTCTTGATGCCCAGTCAGGATTGGGTCATCTGGGGAACTCCAGCTTCTGCATGATGATTGGCAAGGTGTTGAGGTCTAGGGGGGAGGGATAGCTCAGTGGTTTGAGCATTGGCCTGATAAACCCAGGGTTGTGAGTTCAATCTTTGAGGGGGCCACTTAGGGATCTGGGGCAAAATCAGTACTTGGTCCTGCTAGTGAAAGCAGGGGGCTGGACTCGATGACCTTTCAAGGTCCCTTCCAGTTCTAGGAGATGGGATATCTCCATTAATTCAATATTTTCAACTCTGATCTCAGGGCTGTGTCCTGGAGTTGGTTCCAAAGAACTTCCTTTTGGACCCCAGTTTATATAGTGAAACTTGAGTCTTGCTTAGCTATACCTTAACCAATCATTTTACTAAAATATTACTAACCAATCCTAATATATTGTAAAACAATTCTTTAACCAATCATACCCCACCACCTTAATTGATTTACACCTAGCAAAATTAATTATGTAACAGATAGAAACAATCAAAGAACCAGACAGAGCCCATACAGATAAACAATAGAGAAGTGGGGACCATAAAGACAAAACAATAAAGAAATGGGGATTTCACACCCACAACTATTGATAAGTGATTCCTTGCCAGACAGAATGCCATCAAACAACGTTTTCTTTAACCATCTTAAGATCTGTTTGTTTGTTTTTTATCTGGTGGTGGTAGGTGCTATTAGGACAGGATCGCCTTCTTAATAGCCCGATATTATATTATTTTACTGTAATTTAGATGGAACATGAGGATATGACTTTGTGCTTCTTCGGTCATGGCTGGTGCTCTCCTAATATGGTTGCAGGAAAAGGCCTAAGCCTTGTGGACATAATATATACTGTACACACCTGGATTCTTCAGTTGTTATAACAACATCAGCTCCTCCTTCTTTTCAAAATACAGCAGTGTTGTCACCAAATGAAACCCTCTCAGCAGACACGTGCTTGTTTCTGCAGGGAAGAGCCACTAGGTGACATGGCTGTGTTAAGATGACTGATTTCTTACATTTCCCTGCCTTGCGACCTGGTTGGCTCAGCTATTAGGTGACTACACAGGAATGACCTGGAAGATGGATTGCCTGCAACAAGAACTGCCTATGTTCCCACCCTCCCCCCCCAAAAAAAAGCATGTGTATTAATTGCCATCACCCTACTGTTTCTGGAAAACTGATAGCTCTGCACATGTGCAGACACACAGCATCACAGAGTTATAAGTTAGTTGCAAACATCTTTCTTGTAGCCTTTCGGAATGTGTCCTTAAACCTTTGGGGCTATCTCAATAATCAACTCATAAATATTGCTAAGGAAACTTAAGAAAGTTGTAAGTGACAATAGTCTGAAACCCACCAACAGTGCTTTGTTGTTCTGTGACTGGAGAGGTGTTAACAGGCCACCGAACATGGAAGGATCTCTTACAATATGTGTTAACTACATATTTACAATAAAGAACTCCATTCCACCTTGTGTTTAGTAGAGAAACCTCTGACTGACTGATAGCAATCTGGTGTCACAGGTTGCCATAGTGCAATCTATATTTGCTTCTCCACTGTCAATGCAGCTTTCATTTTGGCAAGTTTGGCACACAGATCCAGGAATGTGGCCTTGCGCATCCAAAAATTCTGCAACCACTGCTCATCATCCCAAACCTGCATTAAGAAGCAATCCCACCAGTTGGTGCTGGTTTCTCGGCCACAGAACTGGAGATCCACCATCTGCAGCTGCTCCATGAATGCCACCAACAATTTTGAATTGGTTGTTGCTATATCCCACAGCAATCTGTTCTGGATGGAAACATCATGTCCACCACGTCTATTCTTGCAGCTCAGTAAATACTGCAGGATCGTGCACCCTGGGCTTGCAATACTCACGACAATAGTGCAGAGCATGCAGGCTGCATGCTTCTGTCAGAGATGGCAGAGCGTGAGGAGGGCCACATGGGTTTGTGGGATTTAGGAAAAAAGGTGCAAAAATTATGTATGCTTGTACATAAGAACATAACGGCCGTACTGGGTCAGACCAAAGGTCCATCTAGCCTAGCATCGCATCTACCGACAGTGGCCAATGCCTGGTGCCCCAGAGGGAGTGAACCTAACAGGTAATGATCAAGTGATCTCTCTCCTGCCATCCATCTCCATCCTCTGACAAACAGAGTCTAGGGACAACATTCCTTACCCATCCTGGCTAATAGCCATTAATGGATTTAACCTCCATGAATTTATCCAGTTCTCTTTATACATATGTGATACGTATAAAATTAGAGGATGGTAAACACTGCACTATGTGAAGTTGATCCCTTTCTGACCCATTTTGGCCTCAGCATGCATTGCCAAATCTTCTGTATGGGGGCGAGTTGCACAGTGGGATACTTATCAGTGACACACCACATTGTGAATTGATACAAACATTTCTGGTGAATATGCTCAGCGCTGACACAAGGAGTCAAGTAGGCATGCGCACATGTGACATACTGAGGCTACGTCTTCACTACCCGCCGATCCGGCGGGTAGCAATCGGTTTATCGGGGATTGACTTACCGCGTCTCGTGAGGACGCGGTAAAATCGATCCCTGATCGCTCTGCCGTCGACTCCGGAAATCCACCTCGACAAGAGGCGGCAGCGGAGTCGGCGGCAGCGCGGCAGCGGTCGGCTTTCCCCCGTCCTCACCGCCAGGTAAGCCGACCTAAAATACGCAACTTCAGCTACGGTATTCACGTAGCTGAAGTTGCGTATCTTAGGTCGGAACCCCGCTGTAGTGTAGACCTAGCCTAACTGTGGTGATTCTATGGTGACGTAAGTAAGTTTGTAGTGTAGATATGGCCTTAGCTATTGAAATATTTGGGAGAGGTAACAGGAAAAGTATGAGGATAGTCCAAGATTCATTCAGGTGTTTAAGCTCCTGCTTTTGTGGAACTTGGCCTACTACACCCTAAAGGCTCAGGAACAAAGAGGCACATAAAAAGAACCCAATATCATTTATTTCTTTATAATTTCATGACTTGTGGGTGTATAACTCATGATTTTCAAATTCTTGTGGTTGTCAAGCTATCTTGGGGTTATACATGTGTGTTCATTATGTTATGAGGGCCAAAACTATAACTGGGTTCAAAAAAGAATTAGATCAGTTCCTCACAATAGGTCCATCAATGATTATTAGCCAAGATGACCAGGGATGCAACCCCATTCTCTGGATGTTCCTAATCACTTGATGATTGCCAGTTCTGTTCATTCCCTCTGAAGCACCTGGCATTGGCCACTGTAGGAAGACAGGATACTGGCTAGATTGACCATTGGTCTGATCCACTATGGCCATTGTTATGTTCAGCAAAAGTTGTAGAAGATTTTTGCCCTTGAGAAGGATGTAACATGAGACAGTATAATGCCCTTATTGAATATTTGCGAATCAAGTTCTACACACAAGCAATAACAGGTGAAAAAGCACTAAAAGGCTCCACTGAGAGGCAAAATAAGTGTAGCAAAAGGCAATCCCCATTGGTGGATCAAATAGAAACGAAGTTTTGACAAGAGGCCAGACTTCAGTCAGACTGGAAGTCACATGACCCAACAAAATAAACTTGTGCTATAAAAAGAAAAAAAGTTAGAATTAAAAACTCCAAATTAAAAATCACAGTAAAAAACATAGCAAGTGCTATACTAGACACACACATGGAATTTCTAAAACTACTAGCAATTATTTACTTATAAATATTTTTGATGAGTATTAGCTATTAAAATAAAAAATAAATAGCACAATGACATGCATATGCACAATGATAACAAAGATAAATGATGAAGTGGTCAGAGTAATAAGAGTAATTGAAATAACATTTTAAAAGGCGCAAAACTATAATTAAAATGGATTACAAGGAAGGAAGCGCAATTCAGGGAATCACAGCAGGAGATAAGACAAATTTGTGAACTGTTATGAGACTTCATATAGACATATAAAGTGATAAGAAATTCTTTTAAATACTCAAAATGTGTGACACAGAGTTTTGGAGGGGGTATATGTAAAATATTTCACTGCATCAATCTCCTGTAGCACCTCAGCACGTTATATCAGATAGAGAGGAGTTGCTGTGTCTAGGCACTGACAGTCTAGGAATTGGGATGCCTGTGCCTTTGAGAACCCAGCCCTGGGAAGCCAGTGCTCTGGAAAGCTTGTGCTGAGAAGTAATGTCCTGTGAGAGGGGAAATTAAAAAAGCCCCTCTGCCCTCCCATCCCTATTTTTGCAAACATGACAGGTGGCTCACCCCATTGGGGTAACTGTTACCCCCTCTGCCCCTCCCTGTGCAGGGGTTTTGCCCTCTGCCATGGTCTGACAGCATCTTCCCCCCCCCCCAGGCTTAACCCCATCTCCTACCCCCCTCCCTGATTTGGCCCCTCAGCCCCTCTCCTGCCACTACCTACAGCCGCTTGACCCCCCAGGCCAGTAAATTTCCACCCCCTGCTCTGACCCTGACCATCCCACCCCTCCGATTTGCCCCTTTGCCCCTTTTTAAGCCCTCTAAAGAGTAGGCAGCAGAGTCTGAGTCCAAGTAAGGGCAGAATGAGGGCAGCAGCTTCAGCAGATGTTACTAAGCATGCTCAGTTCATGTGAGCATGCTCGGTGCAACCTAGATAGGAAATTCTGCCATGTCATAATTTGCTACCAGTAGCAATTACTGATACATAAGGTTGTTGTTTGCTGACTTGTCCTAATTTGCTATCTATCACCTTTAGCATCATCTGGTCCAGGGAGAGCTAATTGTGACTGATGTGGGGGAGTTACATGTGTCATAAATTGCTACCTCTCACCTTGTAGAACAGGGGTCGGCAACCTTTCAGAAGTGGTGTGCTGAGTCTTCATTTATTCACTCTAATTTAAGGTTTCGCGTGCCAGTAATACATTTTAACATTTTTAGAAGGTCGCTGTATAAGTCTATAATATATAACTGAGCTATTGTTGTATGTAAAGTAAATAAGGTTTTAAAAATGTTTGAGAAGCTTCATTTAAAATTAAATTAAAATGCAGAGTCCTCCGGACCGGTGGCCAGGACCCGGGCAGTGTGAGTGCCACTGAAAATCAGCTTGCATGCCACCTTTGGCACGCATGCCATGGGTTGTCTACCCCTGTTGTAGAACTATAGGGGTTGCATTTGGCCCGTGGGCCCTACTTTGGCCATCACTAGCTGCACTAACTCTCCTTTATATGTAACAAAGGATGTCTAAAGAAAAAATTTGACACTGTTGTGTGATGGAAGCATAAAGCCTTCAGCTTCCAAACAACCCTGCCTGGTGTACATATGTATCAATTACCTCTTAATAGAGTGAGGCCATGTAAACATAATTTATTATGCAGCTTCATTTACAATGCTCTCATTATTAGGCCCCTAATTCCATCACATGCTCTACCAAATGCAGATGAGTAAGGCTACGATTATGTCACAGAGGTCACGGAAGTCACAGAATCCATTACTTCCAACGACCTCCATGACAATGGGGACCCCCACAGCTGACCAGCCACCCTGTAGTGTGGAAAAACTGCTATCTGACTGAATTTGCTACTTAGGGTGTACTGAGCATGCTCACACGAATTGAGCATGCACAGTAACATCTGCTGAAGCCAGCAGTGGGGGACTCCTGCAGCAGCCCAGCCTCCAGGGGCCATGGTGGACCTGCAGGCAGTGGGACACCCTGCAACTGACTGGCCACCGACACTGGTTGGGACCCCTGAGCTCTCCAGCCGTCACCACTGGCAGCCCCTTAGCCTCTGCGAGCAGCCAGTACCCCAACCTCCCGCATCTCTCAGCTGCCTCCGGCGGTGGCATTGAGACCCTGGAGCTGCTCAGCGGCTGCTGGAAGCCCCCCCCCCAGCTCCCCAGTCACCGCAGGGACCCCCGCAACTGACTAGCTGCCGCCGCTGGTGGGGACCCCTGAGCTGCCCAGCCTCCGGCAATGGCAGCAGAAGGACCCCGGAGCTGCTCAGCAGCCGTGGGGCCTCACGCAGCTCCCCAGCCAACTGCCGCCGCTGGCAGGGCTCCCCCTGCAGCTGCTCAGCTGCCATAAGCAGCCACCCCCCTTTGCCACAGCTCCC
>NW_020664661.1:1025303-1045975 GCF_002925995.2 Terrapene triunguis | reverse complement strand
CGACAAATCACACTCCCTATTATACCAACTCACTGGTTCCCTCCAAAGGGCCTCAGATAGCCCACTTTAGCTTCCACAAGCCTGTGTGCTAAACATATTGGTTCCTCACTAGTCACCCCAGGTGCATCATAAGTCAACCGTTTTACTGGTCTTATTACCCTGTCTCGTCTATTGAGAATCTCTGTTGCCGTGGTAGGGGGGACAGCCTCTTGAACGATGGATGGAGAGGTTTCCTTTGAGGGCCCCTCAGCTATTGGCATAGGCCCCTGCATTTCTAGTTCTAACAGTGGAGGGTCCAAGGTGCCCAGGACATCCTCCACCTGTATGTCTCCACTGTCCAATAACCTGGGTGTGTCATCACATGGGGGTCCCACCAGTGGCTCAGGGGTGTCAGGAATGGGCCTAAATACTTCTGCCATGGGGTTTAGGGCGGAAGAGGAGGAGCTCTCTTTTGATTCAGCTGATCGAGACTGAAATCTTGTCTCCATCCCAGGAGACACCATGGTTGTGTCTTCCTCCTCAGACTCACTCTCGGATGTGCTGCATGGGGGTAGGTTAGCTGCAGGGGGCTGGCTGTCCACGTTGGAGGGCGGCTTTGGTCCAGCACCTTCGTTCTGCCCAGTTGCCCTGTTGTGGCCCATCTCATACGGGGTGCCTACCAATTCCCCCACAGGGAGCAAAAGGTTTCTATGCACTGTCTTTGTCTGCCCTGGACCCTCTTCAGGTTTGATCTTGTAGACCGGCAGGTCTCCTAGCTTTTCCATCACCAAGTAAGGTATTGCCTTCCATCTGTCAGCTATCTTGTGTTTGCCAGCAATACCCACATTTCGCAGCAGGACTCTGTCCCCCGGCTGGAGTTCTTGCAGACCTACCCTAGCATCATATCGATGTTTGTTGCGGTCTGCATTCTTCCGAGCCGCAGATGTAGCTAAGTGATAAGCATCCCGCAGCTTTTCTCTTAGTCGGGATACATATTGCTGATGAGTTTCATAGCTATCTCCATCCTCTGATACACCAAAGCACAGGTCTATGGGTAATCTTGGTTCTCGCCCAAACATTAAGAGATATGGGGTGACCCCCGTAGCATCGTTCTTTGTGGCGTTGTAGGCGTGCACCAGATATGCAACATGTTGGCTCCAGGTTGCTTTCTGCTCTGGTCGCAAAGTCCCCAACATATCTAATAGGGTTCGGTTGAACCTCTCTGGCTGAGGATCACCTTGCAGGTGATAAGGCGTTGTTCTAGACTTCTTAATTCCCGCTATCCTCAGCACCTCCTTCAGAAGGTGACTCTCAAAGTCCCGCCCCTGATCCGAGTATATCCGGGCTGGGAATCCATAAACTGAAAAATATTTTTCCCACAGTACTCGAGCGACAGTGGTGGCCCTCTGATCACACGTGGGATATGCCTGCGCATATCACGTATAATGGTCAGTCACTACTAGAATGTTCCCAATATTCCTCTTGTCTACTTCTAAAGACAAGAAATCGATGCATACCAGTTCCAAAGGTTTGGTGCTGGTGATGTTCTTGAGATATGCAGCCCTCGTGGGTAGAGTTTTCCTTTGAACACATCGAGCGCAAGTCTCACATTTCCTACGAACATCTTCAGCCATCCGGGGCCAATAGAATCTACTACGAAGAAATTCCAGGGTCCTCTCCATCCCTAAATGTCCAAAGTCATCATGCAGGGCCCTCATGGCCAGGGCTCTGTACTCTTTTGGCAGCACTAGTTGTGCTCGTTGCTTTTGTAAAGGGTCGGTGGTCATTCGATGTAACACTCCCTGGATCAGTTTTAGTTTGGTCCATTCTCTCAATAGTAGTTTACCCTCCGGGTTAGGTGGGACAACTGCAACTGGGCTTCGCCCCTCCCTTTTGGCAAGTAGTGTATCACGAATGTCAATATCTTGCAGCTGGGCTTCTTGCCAGTCAGCCGCATTGAGCACGGGCAAGGGAGATTGGTCCAATGCAATATAGTTCACAGAAGCAGAAGGCACGCAGTCAGGGGGCAGGCCCAAAGCTTCAGCAACACATCCATGAAGACTCTCATGGGCCTCTGGCTCTCGGCGACTCACACTGCAAATAGCCCTCACTCCATCCATGGGTATCATAGCCACTTCAGGTGCCTGCGGACGCCTGGACAATGCATCTGCATCTACATTGCTTCTCCCTGATCGGTATTGAATGCTGAACTCATAGCTAGCCAAGGTGGCCACCCATCTCTGCCCTGTAGCATCCAACTTAGCACTTGTTAACACGTAAGTCAATGGGTTGTTGTCTGTCCACACCTGGAACTGAGCACCATACAAGTAGTCTCGAAATTTCTCAGTGATGGCCCATTTCAAGGCCAAGAACTCCAGCTTGTGGATGGGATAGCGAGTTTCACTGTCAGACAGTCCTCGGCTGGCAAAGGCTACAGGTTTATGTTTGCCTTCCACTTCCTGGTACAGTACTGCTCCCAGACCCTCCAAACTGGCATCAGTATGTAGGATAAACGGTTTGCTCAGATCAGCAAAGACTAGGACGGGGGCATGAGTTAGGCGAGTAATGATTTCCTGAAAAGCCCTCTCATATCTCTCGTCCCACCTTGGCCCAAACGGTTCGAAGGGGCCATAGTGTCTCTGCACAGGAGGCTTTGGAGGCCTCTTCTTATTCTTGGTCTTAGATTTGTTCTTGTTGGACTGGTATCCCCTGGTAAGATCATTCAGGGGTTTTACAATCGTAGCGTAGTTCTTCACAAATCTACGGTAGTAGCCACTAAATCCAAGAAAGGTCTTGAGTTCTCTGTAGTTACTTGGATGTGGCCAGGTAGTGAGTGCTTCTATTTTGTCAGGATCAGTACTCACACCCTCCTGGGACACGATGTGACCCACATACTTCACTGAGGTTCGGCAGAACTGGCATTTGTCAATTGAAAGCTTCAAACCATACGCCTCCAACCTATCAAGCACTTTAAGAAGTCTTTCTTCATGCTCTTCCAAGGTTCTTCCAAACACAATCAGGTCATCCAAGTAAACCAACACTTGCAGTAAGTTCATGTCTCCCACGACTTTCTCCATAAGACGTTGAAATGTGGCAGGTGCCCCAGAAATCCCTTGGGGCATGCGTTCGAACTGGTAGAACCCTAACGGGCAGATGAAGGCTGTCTTCTCCTTATCTTCTTCTCCCAGAGGGATCTGGTAGTATCCACTCCGAAGATCCAACACAGAGAACCACTGGCTACCCAGCAAACAGTCCAAGGCATCTTGTACTCGAGGCATGGTGTATTGGTCAACTGTAGTGCGCCTGTTTAGGGTGCGATAGTCAATACACATCCGGATTTTCCCACTCTTCTTACGAACCACCACAGTGGGAGAGGCGTAGGGGCTTCAGGACTCTGTAATGATACCATTCGCGATCAGCTCTTGAAGATGATGGCGTACATCTTCCATCTCAGAGAGAGCAATCCTCCTAGATCTCTCTCTGAAGGGTCGGGGATCTTGTAGCCTGATGTGGTGTTCCACTCCTTTGGCACATCCCACGTCCCAGTCATGCAGTGAGAATACCTTGGATCTCTCGCAAAGCTTCTTCCGCAGGCGATCCTTCCACTCCTCAGACAATGGTGAGTCCCCAAAGTCAAACTTTGCGGGATCCATCACTGGAACTTCAGCTTCACACTGGGGTCTCACAATGGTTTCAGGCTCAAAGATGTCTGCAATCTTCTGCCCTGGTTTTACAAACACGTCACGGCGTGTTTCATTAGCAATCAGTATAGTCACCTCTTCCTGGGCTTCAGCGGTAGGGTTATGACTCCACTGAGAACCAGCACTCCTTCTGGGAGCCCTCCCTCGGTCGGCTGCTCTACCATTGCTAATGTTCCCTTACTGTCTTTTAGGCAGGTACTCATGACAATCACTTCCTTTTCTGTCATTGCAGGAACCACTAAGGGGACCGGGCCCACATACCTCAATGCTCCCACTGGCAAATCAGGCATCACTTTTCTTGTGTCCTCAATTTTTCTGTAGGCTGCGGCACAGTGTGTGTGTATCACCAAGGTGTTCAGATATTGGTCCCCTGCTCGCTGTCTGCAGTAATCTGCAAGTACCTTAAAGAGGCTGGAGTTGGTCCCTATTAGCACGGACACATCAGAGGCTCCTTTAGGGTCAGGGCATATTAAAGCAGCAGTGTCCACCTCCTGTCTTACCCCAGCAATCTCTTCTGGGAATTCCAGGTGTACTATGACATACCCCTGATAGGGGTATTCATCCATGCTGAGGCCACACAGGCCAAGCCCTGTCAGGGGCCGTATAGGCAGATGCCTAAGCATCTGCTGGTAGAAAGACTGGAATATGATAGTCACTTGGGATCCTGTGTCAAGCACTGCTCTACATTCTGTCCCTTCAACCTTTATAGTTACCTCTGCTCGGGGTCCTATCAATCCTGGTGGGATTCGGGCTGCATGGTTCTTTCCAGGGGAGCCTCCACACCCTGTAGGCCTAGGCGGCTCCCTTCCCAGGCCCTGGGGCCGTTTCCCGACTTTCCCCAGGTGGTCCTCAGCTTTTGATATACTAGCGTGGGATTCTCTGCATTCTGACACCTTGCAGCAATGTGCCCACCCTGGCCACACCGGTAGCAGAAGAAGGATTGTCCTTTCCCTTGTTGCCTCGGTGGGGCAGAGGTTCTAAATGTAGTCTTCTGGACCGTGGTAGCGGAGGGTTCCTTGTACCTTGAAGTATTTGCTGAATCGATGGTATTCTCTAATTCAGCCACTTTCTGTGTCAGGACCTGCACTCGTTGGGTAAGTTCCTCTTGAGGATTCACCATCAGTGCCTTGGGCATTCGGATGGATGTTGTGCCAGTCGCCTGGTGTGGCTGCACCTCCCAAACCTCGCCAGCTGCCTGCCTCTCTTCTTCCTCTCGGACCTCTTTTCTCAGCTGAGAGTAACTCGGTGGATTGTCTTGCCGTTCTCTTAATCGGAGGTGGAGAAGGATTGGGTTCTGATATTGAATTCCTCTCACAATCTGAGCCAATCTAGTCCGGTCCATTTGCCCAACTGCCACTGCTCCCCTCATGATGGCTCTCTGCAATAGTTTCTCCAACCTCTGGATATAGGCAGAAACCTTCTCTCCCTTTTGTTGCCTGGCATTGAGGAACTTGCAATAGACATCATCTGAGCCCTCGGTTCTCCCGAAGGCATGATCAAGGGCCTCTAGGCAGTCCTTCACCTTGACCCCAGGGTTACTGAGCTTCAGGGTGCGAATCACATCTAGGGCTGGCCCCCTGAGGCACTCTACTAGTCGCCTTCTCTTTTCAGCATCAGGCACTGCCCACTCCTGCAGCATTTCAGTGGTGTGTTCCAGCCAGGGTTCAAATGCTTCCTCCCCAGGTATTGGGGTGGGACCCCCAGAAAACAACCTCAGTTTATGATAGGGGCTTGACTCAGGGTGGGGTGGCATAACCTTCTCTAATGCTTGCCCCAAAGCCTTCACCCACTCATCAGGTGAAGGAGCACTCTCCCGGTGTGGGACTCCTGGGTCAAGGCCCAACAGACCTGGCATATCAGCCAAAGTCTTTCCCTCTTTCCCCAAAAAGGCCGACATTTTCTTTAAAAACTCTACATCAGAGGCAGGGACTGGTGAGGGCTGGCTCCCAGTGGTTATTACCGTCCACTCACCATCTTCCACTGCTATCGTGCCTGGAACCTGTAGGGGTTCCACAGCCGATGGCAGCTCGCACAGTACAGCAAAAGCCCCCTCCTCCCTCACAAACATGCACCCACGCATTTTGCACTTACTCAGGTACTCAGTGGATACCCTTAAGATAGGTTCTATTGCACCCTCATCAAACGCCTCCGGCACCCCCGTTACCAAAAGACAGTTCCTAGGGTTAATATTCATCCCCTTGCACCAGTCCTCTAGCAAGTGTAGGGCCATTATACAAACTGTAATTTTTTACAAATATATCAGATCAAAACAACAACAAGAAGATTTTTAGGTTTTCCCAAGTTAATGAATCACCCAAGATGTGCTTGCGAGGGGTACTGACCCAGATATCCCGGACGAGCCCCCAAAAATGTAACCCTTCTGCCAGGCCAAGTTGATAGCAGCAAGGGCCGGGTTCAGTACATAGGGGTCCCTTTCCAACAGCGTGACACAGAACCAGCTCGAGCCCCCACCCAGTGACCTGGGAAAATCTTACACACACCCCTGGGCACCTCGAAGAGGCAATACTTCCCCTCTCGCAAGCACAGAGCCTCGGTGTAGCAGAAAATGTTTAATAACATGAGGTAAACGACACAGCATTAAATTGGGAAAACACCACAACTAGAGTTCATAGACCAAACCATGAGCGAAGACCCACCCCAGCAAATTGGGCCGTGTCCTTTCCCGTTGGTTCTTGAAACCAGCAACCCCAAAATCACCAAAGTCCCAAAAGTCCAACAACCCCAAAGTCTCTTGGGTCCAGCAACCCAAGAATCACCAAAGTCCCAAAAGTCCAACAACCCCCCAAAGTCTCTGTCCCTGGTCAGTGCAGCCCCAGAGTTCGGGGGGGGGGTGCGCAGGGTGTTAAGGGGCACCTTACGTGATCTGAGACCAACCGGCCACCTCTCCGTGGGGTTCCGCCGCAGCCTTCACCACGAGCCGCTCCACTCCACCAGCTGTCCCGTGAGCCGCTCCAACCGTCCCCGCAAGGCTCCGCTCTGCCAGCTGCTCCTCCAGCTGCTCTGCTCCGCTCACCGACCTGTGAGCCGCTCAGCTCCGCTCTGCTCCGCTCCAACCGTCCCCGCGAGGCTCCACTCAGCTAGCTGCTCCTCCAGCCGTCCCCGCAAACTGCTCCGCCAGCCACTTAGCAATAGAGCTTCAGGCTCTCCCACTAGTTAACACAGCCTCAGTGATCTCAGCTCTTAGTAACTTTAGCTCTTTTGTAATTTCAGCTCATAGTAGGGGAGCCCCAGTGCTGGTGCACTAGTGGCCCAAAGTGAACTCAGCTCAGCAGCCTGTAACTAGACTCCTAAGGGAATCAAAGTTAGCTCTGACATGCAACAGTGGAGAGAGGAGAAGGTACAATTGGTGTTTCAGGCCCACAAAAGGGACCCACACCACTAGGTACCAATACCTGGCCCCAATCTCTCTCAATTCGCTGGGTTTTGTAACCCATGCCCCTTGACAAGCAAATGCTACTTAGGTAATGGTGAGGGACTCACTCAGTCCTTCTGTCATACAACAGTTCCACTGGCCTTGATTCACAGAATCAGGGTAACAAAATTTTATTCTTCCTGCCCCAATAACAGAGAAACTGGGGATCCCACACCAGCCAAAGTAACCACTTTCAGTTGCTGTTGTTTCATGCCAGGCGAGTGGGTGTGCCTATGCAAACAAGATCAGCCCCTGGAGTTCTTTTCCACACTCGCCATAATTCACCACCAGATGTCAGGGTAGAGCTCATCCTGACTCTGCTTACACATTATATAGGTAAAACTAGCTCCCTCCTTCAAATTTACTGAACCTATCACATTATCTCACACTCCTAAATAGCAAAAATTGTAACCAATTACGCACTGGCACCTATGTGTCCTCCTTCCTTCCCAAGATCTTTACATTTTATCTTTTATGCCCAAATTGTAACTTAATTGTGACCTTTTCACAGTTGAGATGGAGGGATTCCCTCTTCCCCTCTTCACTGTCATGCTCCCCCCCAACACCGCAGCCTCTGTCCGAGGCCTGGAGAGTTTATCCTCTCCCCATTCTACCCCCTCCTCCCAGCCTGGCACTTGCCACAATGTTCCTTGCTCTCCATGCTTAGGAATCACACTTTGATTTCTTTGATCCTGACTCAGACTCCTGAGGGATAGAGATGAAAGTATCCCAGGCCTGGAGTGGGAATTCAAATGAACCCCAAAGCTGTGTTTGAGCTTTCTGAGCTTAAATCCCTATTTCCATCTATTGATAAAGTGGCTTCTGGACTTTTTCCAGCCAAGTCCAGAACATTTGGAGATGGGCAGATTTTGGCTTTGGTTTGTTTTTGTTTCTTTTTTTCTCTTTTGCATTACGACGCTGCTAAAACTTTTGTAAATGACACAACCAAGTAATGAGGACACTGAGGCCTGGTCTACACTACGAGGTTAGGTCGACTTTAGCAGCGTTAAATCGAATTAAGCCTGGACACGTTCACATGACGAAGCCCTTTCTTTCGACTTAAAGGGTCCTTTAAACCGGTTTCTTTACTCCACCTCCGACGAGGGGATTAGCGATAAAATGGGCCTTAGGGGGTCGGAATTGGGGTAGTGTGGACGGAATTCGACGTTATTGGCCTCGGGGAGCTATCCCACAGTGCTTCATTGTGACCGCTCTGGACAGCACTCTCAACTCAGATGCACTGGCCAAGTAGACAGGAAAAGCCCCGCGAACGTTTGAATTTCATTTCCTGTTTGCTCAGCGTGGAGAGCACACGTGACCACGCAGAGCTCATCAGCACAGGTAACCGTGATGGAGTCCCAGGATCGCAAAAGAGCTCCAGCATGGACAGAACGGGAGGTACGGGATCTGCTCGCCATATGGGGAGATGAATCAGTGCTGGCCGAACTCCGAAGCAGTAAACGAAATGGCAAAATATTAGAAAAGGTCTCCAAGGCCATGAAGGAAAGAGGCCATAACAGGGACGCACAGCAGTGCCGCGTGAAAATTAAGGAGCTAAGGCAAGCCTACCACAAAGCCAGAGAAGCAAACGGAAGATCCGGGGCTGAGCCGCAAACATGCCGCTTCTACGCGGAGCTGCATGCCATTCTAGGGGGTGCAGCCACCACTACCCCAACCGTGTGCTATGACTCCCTCACTGGAGAAACACACAGGGAAGAGGGTTCGGAAGAGGAGGATGGAGGAAATGTAGATAGCTCACAGCCGCAAGGAAGCGGAGAAACCGGTTTCCCCAACAGCCAGGATATGTTTGTCACCCTGGACCTGGAACCAGTAACCCCCGAACTCACCGAAGACCCTGAGGGCACACAGGGGACCTCTGGTGAGTGTACCTTTGTAAATATTACACATGGAGTGTTTAATGATTAATGATTAATTTGCCCTGGCAATCGCGGCCAGTACAGCTACTGGAAAAGTCTGTTAACCAGCCCCTGGAGTTCTTTTCCACACTCGCCATAATTCACCACCAGATGTCAGGATAGAGCTCATCCTGACTCTGCTTACACGTGTATGGGGATGGAGCGGAAATCCTCCAGGGACATCTCCATAAAGCTCTCCTGGATGTACTCCCAAAGCCTTTGCAAAAGGTTTCTGGGGAGGGCTGCCTTATCCCGTCCGCCATGGTAGGACACTTTACCACGCCAAGCCAGTAGCACGTAGTCTGGAATCATTGCATAACAAAGCATGGCAGCATATGGTCCCGGTGTTTGCTGGCATGCAGACAACATCCATTCCTGATCGCTCTTTGTTATCCTCAGGAGAGTGATATCATTCACGGTCACCTGGTTGAAATGGGGCAATTTTATTAAGGGGACATTCAGAGGTGCCCATTCCTGCTCTGCTGAACAGAAATATTCCCCGCTGTTAGCCACGCGGTGGGGGGAGGGGTGAAGTGATCATCCCAGACAATTGGGTGTGGGGGAGGGGAATTAGTTCGGTTTGTGCTGCATGTTAACCCTGAAACCGCAGCCCCTCCTTTTACATTGCAAACCCATTTTAAATGGCCAACCCAATGGGTGCTTGGTATGGGAAATGAGAGCACTACTGTTTGAAACCATTCCCCACATGTTAAGAAGGTTAAAAAAGCCAAAAGACTGTGTGTCTTACCATGGCTGCCTGCAAGCTGAAATCTGTGGCCTGGCACTGCGTGAGTGATCTCTCACACCAAACCGGCAGGCCCTCAATATAAGAGGAAAAATGCGACCTTGTAACGAAAGCACATGTGCTGTGTAATGTGAACAGCAAAATTTAACATGAAAGAGTGTACCCATTGTTCTCTAAAATGTGTCTTTTTTAACCACCTCTCCCTTCTCCTCCACCAGCTGCAAATGTTTCTCCTTCACAGAGGCTAGTGAAGATTAGAAAGAGAAAGCGAAGGACACGTGATGACATGTTTACAGAACTACAGATGTCCTCCCACGCTGACAGAGCACAGCAGAATGCGTGGAGGCAGTCAATGACTGATTATAGAAAAGCCCAATATGAACGAGAGGAGAGGTGGCGTGCTGAATCGCGGGATGAACAGAGCAAGTTGCGGGCTGAAGATGATAGGTGGCGTCAGCTTGCAGACAGAAGGCAGGAGTCGATGCTCCGGCTGCTGGAGCATCAAACTGATATGCTCCAGCGTATGGTTGAGCTGCAGGAAAGGCAGCAGGAGCAGAGACCGCCGCTACAGCCCCTGTGTAAACAACAGCCCTCCTCCCCAAGTTCCATAGCCTCCTCACCCAAATGCCCAAGAACATGGTGGGGGGGCCTCCGGCCACCCAGTCACTCCACCCCAGATGATTGCCCTAGCATCAGAAGGCTGGCCTTCAATAAGAGTTAAAGTTTTAAACTGCAGTGTGTCCTTTTCCTTCCCTCCTCCCCCACCCATCCCGGGCTACCTTTGCAATTATCCCCCTAGTTGTGTGATGAATTAATAAAGAATGCATGAATGTGAAGTAACAATGACTTTATTGCCTCTGCAAGTGGTGCTCGAAGGGGGGAGGGTAGGGGAGGGTGGGGTTGTTGGTTTACAGGGAAGTAGAGTTAACCAGGTGGGGGGGGAGGGGCGGAGGGTTCATCAAGGAGAAACAAACAGAAGTTTCACACCCCCTGGCCAGTCACAAAACTCGTTTTCAAAGCTTCTCTGATGCGCAGCGCGCCATGCTGTGCTCCTCTAACCACCCTGGTGTCTGGCTGCGCGTAATCAGCGGCCAGGCGATTTGCCTCAACCTCCCACCCCGCCATAAATGTCTCCCCCTTACTCTCACAGATATTGTGGAGCGCACAGCAAGCAGCAATAACAATGGGGATATTCTTTTCGCTAAGGTCTGAGTGAGTCAGTAAGCTGCACCAGCACGCTTTTAAACGCCCAAATGCACATTCCACCACCATTCGGCACTTGCTCAGCCTGTAGTTGAACAGGTCCTGACTCCTGTCCAGGCTGCCTGTGTACGGCTTCATGAGCCATGGCATTAAGGGGTAGGCTGGGTCCCCAAGGATCACAATAGGCATTTCAACATCCCCAACGGTTATTTTCTGGTCCGGGAAGAAAGTCCCTTCCTCCAGCTTTCGAAACAGAGCAGAGTGCCTGAAGACGCGAGCATCATGTACCCTTCCCGGCCAGCCCACGTTGATGTTAGTGAAACGTCCCTTGTGATCCACCAGGGCTTGCAGCAGCATTGAAAAGTACCCCTTGCGGTTTATGTACTCGGTGGCTTGGTGCTCCGGTGCCAAGATAGGGATATGGGTTCCGTCTATGGCCCCACCACAGTTTGGGAATCCCATTGCAGCAAAGCCATCCACTATGGCCTGCACGTTTCCCAGAGTCACTACCCTTGATATCACCAGGTCTCTCATTGCCCTGGCAACTTGGATCACAGCAGCCCCCACAGTAGATTTGCCCACTCCAAATTGATTCCCGACTGACCGGTAGCTGTCTGGCGTTGCAAGCTTCCACAGGGCTATCGCCACTCGCTTCTCAACTGTGAGGGCTGCTCTCATCCTGGTATTCTGGCGCTTCAGGGCAGGGGAAAGCAAGTCACAAAGTTCCATGAAAGTGCCCTTACGCATGCGAAAGTTTCGCAGCCACTGGGAATCGTCCCACACCTGCAGCACGATGCGGTCCCACCAGTCTGTGCTTGTTTCCCGGGCCCAGAATCGGCGTTCCACGGCATGAACCTGCCCCAGTAACACCATGATTTCCACATTGCTGGGGCCTGTGCCTTGTGAGAGGTCTATGTCCAAGTCCATTTCCTCATCACTCTCGTGGCCGCGCTGCAATCGCCTCCTCGGCTGGTCCTGGTTTTGCTTTGGCATGTCCTGGCTCTGCATATACTCCAGGACAATGCGCATGGTGTTCATAGTGCTCATAATTGCTGCGGTGATCTGAGCGGGCTCCATGATCCCAGTGCTAGCTATGGCGTCTGGTCTGAAAAAAGGCGCGAAACTAGTATCTGACGGACCAGGGAAAGGAGGGAGGGAGGAAGGGAGGGGCGAGTGACGACATGGCGTACAGGTACAGGGAATTAAAATCAAGAAAGGTGGCTGTGCATCAGGGAGAAACACAAACAACTGTCACACAGAATGGCCCCCCCCAAAGATTGAACTCAAAAGCCTGGGTTTAGCAGGCCGTTGATTTGACGGAGGGAGGGGGGAAGCAAATGAATACAGAACAAATCTATTTTTTACATCTTAAGACGACGGTGCAGCATGACTGATAGCCCTCGGCATCTTCTGGGTGCTTGGCAGCAAATACTGGGCGCTTGGCAGTAGCCTTCAGGCCTATTGCACGATCTGCTGCTCAGGGAAGACTCTGTTAATGTACAATGATCCAACAGGATGCTTGGCAGAAAATGGCATACTACGACTGATAGCCATCATCATCATTGCTGGACTGAGCATGTCTGCCCAGGTGCCCATGATTGACAGCCACTGCTGTACGACGAGGACGGTTACCAGTCGTAATAAACCATCTACTGCCAAAAGGCAAGGACTGGTGCAATGCAGCCCTACGGCTGCCAGCATCCAGATCGCTGATGAAGGCTACCAGTCATGCTGCACCGTATACCACCAAAAGGCAGTTAGCTGCTGCTGCTGTGTAGCAATGCAGTCCCACGTCTGCCGGCACCCAGATGACATATGGTGACGGTGAGCTGAGCTGAGCGGGCTCCATGCTTGCCGTGGTATGTTGTCTGCACAGGTAACCCAGGTAAAAAGGCACGAATCTATTGTCTGCCGTTGCTCTGACGGAGGGGGAGGAGCCTGATGACATGTACCCAGAACCCCCCGCGACACTGTTTTGCATCATTCGGGCATTGGGATCTCAACCCAGAATTCCAATGGGCGGCGGAGACTGCGGGAACTGTGGGATAGCTACCCATAGTGCAATGCTCCGGAAGTCGACGCTAGCCTCAGTACTGTGGACGCGGTCCGCCGACTAGAGCACTTAGAGCATTTTATGTGGGGACACACACAATTGGCTGTATACAACCGATTTCTATAAAACCGGCTTCTATTAATTCGACCTAATTTCGTAGTGTAGACATACCCTGAGATAATTTCTCTCCTGTGTGAAGGAGTCTCTGATGTTCAATGTGGTGTTAGCTCCAACTGAAGCATTTTCCATGCTAAGGACATCTGAAAGGGCTCTTTCCTGTGTGTATTTGCTGCTGCTTGATTCCATGAGAGCACCAAATGAAGATACCCCCACATTCAAAGCTCTTCTGTGAATTATCCGATGGGGAATAACGTGCGAGTTCAGACTGAATTTTTTCCTGCAGTTATTGAAGCTTTTCCCACAATCCAAGCATTTATGGGTTCTCTCTCTTGTGTGTATTGTCTAATGTGAAGCAAGGTTTGATCTTCGAATGAAATTTTTTCCACTGTTGAGGCATTTATAGATTCTGTCCCGTGTAAATTCTCTGATGACCTGGGATTAAAGCTTTTCCCATCATCCATTTCTCTCTTGTGTGAATAGTCTGATGTCTAATAAGGTGTGAGCTCTCACTGAAACTTTTCCCACAGTGGATGCATTTTCACAGTTTCTCCCCCTTGTGGGTTCTCCCATGCTTAATAAGGCCTGTGCGCTGACTGAAGCTTTTCCCACAGTCCAAACATTTATAGGGTTTATCTCCTGTATGGGTCCTCTGATGTGCAATCAGGGCTGATGGTCCATTGAAATTTTTCCCACAGTCCAAGCATTTATAGGTTCTCTGTCCTGCGTGCAGTCTTTGACAGGCAGTGAGATTTGAGCTCCGACTGAAGCTTTTTCCACAGTCCAAACATTTATAGAGTTTCTCTCCCGTGTGGGTTCTCTGATGTACAGTAAGGGTTGATGAGTCAGTGAAACTTTTCCCACACTGAAGGCATTTATATAGCCTCTCTCCCATGTGGCTTCTCCCATGTCTAATAAGGGCTGAGTGATGACTGAAGCTTTTCCCACAGTGCAAGCGTTTAAAGGGTTTCTCTCCCATGTGTGTTCTCTGATGTGTAGCAGGCAAGTGGAGAATCCGTTCTCCCTGGCAGCCAGGACCTTTTCATCACCCTAGAGCCAATACCTTCCCAAGGTGGGTTCCCGGACCCTGAAGCCGGAGAAGGCACCTCTGGTGAATGCACATTTGTAACTACACTACAGGATTTAAAAGCAATTGTATTTAATGTTTGATTTGCCCTGAAGACTTGGGATGCATTCACGGCCAGTACAGCTACTGGAAAAGTCTGTTAACATGTCTGAGGATGGACTTGCAAGGGACATCTCTATGAAGCTCTCCTGGAGGTACACTGAAAGCCTTTGCAGAAGGTTTCTGGGAAGGGCTGCCTTATTTCATCCTCCACGGTAGGACACTTTACCATGCCAAGCCAGTAGCAAGTAGTCTGGAATCATTGCAGCACAAAGCATGGCAGCGAATGGTCCTGGGTTTTGGTCACATTCAAGCAACATTCAGTCTATAACTTTCTGTGTGAGCGTCAGAAGAGTGATATCATTCATGGTCACCTGGTTAAAATAGGGGAATTTTTGTAAGCGAACAGTAAAAAGTTCATGCTGGGCTGTTTGCGCTTGGCTAAAAGGGATCATCCCTGAGAATAGTCACGCGGTGGGGTGAGGGGAGGCGTGTGCTGCACATCCACCCGAAAACCGCAGCCCCTCCTTTTAAATGGCAAACCCAACCAGCATTGCTTGCTATGGGAAAGGAGGGCACTGCAGTTTGAAACCATTCCCACATGTTATGAAGGCAGAAGAAGCCAACCCCGCGTACCCTTTGGCTTTCCATGGCTGCCTGGAACCCGAATTCTGTTGCCCAGCCGTGTGTGATGTGTCACCATACCGGCAGGCGCTCAATATAAAAGTCAAAATGCGACCTTGTACCTAAAGCACATGTGCTGTCTGCTGTGAATTGCTTGATTCACTGTGAAAGAGTCTCCCTTTTGTTCTCAGAAATGTATCTTCTTAAATTCTACTCTTCCTTTTTATCCCCCCGCAGGTGCAAATGTTTCTACGCTCCCCCTATCATCTCTGTCCCAGAGGTTATCGCAGATTAGAAGGTGAAAAAAACGCACTTGCGATGACATGTTTTCCGAGCTCATGCAGTCCTCCTGCACTGATAGGGCACAGTTGAATGTATGGAGGTATACAGTGAGTGCAATGAGAAGAGGCAGGAGACGATGCTGAGGCTAATGGGGGAGCAAACGGATATGCTCAGGCATCTGGTGGAGCTGCAGGAAAGGCAACAAGAGCACAGACCGCCGCTGCATCCACTGTATAACCACCTGCCCTCCTCCCCAAGTTCCATATCCTCCTCACCCAGACACCCAAAAACGCAGGGGAGGAGGCTCCGGCACCCAGCCACTCCACTCCAAATGATGGCCCAAGCAACAGAAGGCTGTCATTCAAACAGTTTTGATTTGTAGTGTGGCTACAATAAGCAATGTGGCCTTGTCCTTCCCTCCTCCCCCGGGCTACCTTGTCAGTTATCTCACTTTTTTAAAATTAATAAAGAAAGAATGCATGGTTTCAAAACAATGGTGACTTTATTTCCTTTGCCAACTGTGATCGAAGGGGAGAGGGTGGTTGGCTTACAGGGAATTAAAATCAACAAAGGGGGTGGGTTTGCATCAAGGAAAAACACACACAACTGTCACACAGTAGCCTGGCCAGTCATGAAACTAGTTTTCAAAAGCTCTCTGATACGCAGCGCGCCTAGCTGTGCTCTTCTAATCGCCCTGCTGTCTGACGGCTCAAAATCGGCTGCCAGGCGATTTGCTTCAACCTCCCACCCCGCCATAAATGTCTCCCCCTTCTCTCACAGATATTATGGAGTACACAGCAAGCAGCAATAATGATGGAAATACTGGTTGCGCTGAGGTCTAACCTAGTCAGCAAACAGCACCAGAGAGCTTTTAAACGTCCAAAGGCACATTCTATCACCATTCTGCACTTGCACAGCCTATAGTTGAACTGCTCCTTACTACTGTCCAGGCTGCCTGTGTATGGCTTCGTGAGCCATGGGAGCAAGGGGTAGGCTGGGTCTCCAAGGATAACAATTGGCATTTCAACATCCCCAACAGTAATTTTCTGGTGTGGGAAGTAAGTCCCTTCTTGCAGCTGTTCAAACAGCCTGGCGTTCCTAAAGATGCGAGCATGATGCACCTTTCCCGGACATCCCATGTTGATGTCAGTGAAATGTCCCTTGTGATCCACCAGTGCTTGCAGCACCATTGAGAAGTACCCCTTGCAGTTTACGTACTGGTTGTCAAGGTGGTCCGGTGCCAAGATAGGGATATGCGTTCTGTCTATCGCCCCACCACAGTTAGGGTATGTCTACACTACGAAATTAGGTCGAATTTATAAAAGTCGTTTTTTTAGAAATCATTTTTATACAGTCAATTGTGTGTGTCCCCACACAAAATGCTCTAAGTGCATTAAGTCGGTGGACTGCGTCCACAGTACCGAGGCTAGGGTCAACTTCCGGAGCATTGCACTGTGAGTAGCTGTGGGAACTATCCCGTTGTTCCCGCAGTCTCCGCCACCCATTGGAATTCTGGGTTGAGATCCCAATGCCTGATGGGGCAAAAACAGTGTTGTGGGTGATTCTGGGTACATGTCATCAGGCCCCCACTCCCTCCCTCCTTCCCAGCAACGGCAGACAATTGTTTCACGCTTTTTTCAGCCCAGACGCCATAGCACTGGGATCATGGAGCCCGCTCAGATCACCGCGGCAATTATGAGCACTGTAAGCAGCACGCGCATTATCCTGGAGTATATGCAGAACCAGAACCTGCCAAAGCAAAACCAGGCGAGGAGGCGATGGCAGCGTGATGATGAGAGTGATGAGGAAATAGACATGGACATAGACTTCTCACAAAGTACGGGCCCCAGCAATGTGCACATCATGGTGTTAATGGGGCAGGTTCATGCCGTGGAACGCCGATTCTGGGCTTGGGAAACATGCACAGACTGGTGGGACCGCATAGTGTTGCAGGTCTGGGATGATTCCCAGTGGCTACGAAACTTTTGCATGCGTAAGGGCACTTTCATGGAATTTTGTGACTTGCTTTCCCCTGCCCTGAAGCGCCAGAATACCAAGATGAGAGCAGCCCTCACAGTTGAGAAGTGAGTGGCGATAGCCCTGTGGAAGCTTGCAACACCAGACAGCTACCGGTCAGTCGGGCATCAATTTGGAGTGGGCAAATCTACTGTGGGGGCTGCTGTGATCCAAGTAGCCAACGCAATCAAAGAGCTGCTGATATCAAGGGTAGTGACTCTGGGAAATGTGCAAGTCATAGTGAATGGCTTTGCTGCAATGGGATTCCCTAACTGTGGTGGTGCGATAGACGGAACCCATATCCCTATCTTGGCACCGGAGCACCAAGCCACCGAGTACATAAACCGCAAGGGGTACTTTTCAATGGTGCTGCAAGCACTAGTGGATCACAAGGGACGTTTCACCAACATCAACGTGGGATGGCCGGGAAAGGTACATGACGCTCGCGTCTTCAGGAACTCTGGTCTGTTTTAAAAGCTGCAGGAAGGGACTTTCTTCCCAGACCAGAAAATAACCGTTGGGGATGTTGAAATGCCTATAGTTATCCTTGGGGACCCAGCCTACCCCTTAATGCCATGGGTCATGAAGCCATACACAGGCAGCCTGGACAGTAATCAGGACCTGCTCAACTATAGGCTGAGCAAGTGCAGAATGGTGGTAGAATGTGCATTTGGACATTTAAAAGCGCGCTGGCGCAGTTTACTGACTCGGATAGACCTCAGCGAAACCAATATTCCCATTGTTATTACTGCTTGCTGTGCACTGCACAATATCTGTGACAGTAAGGGGGAGCCATTTATGGCGGGGTGGGAGGTTGAGGCAAATCGCCTGGCCGCTGATTACATGCAGCCAGACACCAGGGTGGTTAGAAGAGCACAGCAGGGTGCAGGGCGCATCAGAGAAGCTTTGAAAATCAGTTTCATGACTGGCCAGGCTATGGTGTGAAAGTTCTGTTTGTTTCTCCTTGTTGAACCCCCCCCCCCTTGATTCACTCTACTTCCCTGTAGGCTAGCCACCCTCCCCTCCCCCCTTCGATCACCACTTGCAGAGGCAATAAAGTCATTGTTACTTCACATTCATGCATTCTTTATTAATTCATCACACAAATGGGGGATAACTGCCAAGGTAGCCTGGGAGGAGTGGGGATGGAGGGAAGCGCCGGGTGGGGTGGGGGAGGAGGGAAGGACAAGGACACACTGCACTTTAAAACTTATTGAAGGCCAGCCTTCTGTTGCTTGGGCAATCCTCTGGGGTGGAGTGGCTGGGTGACTGTAGGCCTCCCCACCGCGTTCTTGGGCGTCTGGGTGAGGAGGCTATGGAACTTGGGGAGGAGGGCTGTTGGTTAAACAGGGACTGTAGTGGTGGTCTGTGCTCCTGCTGCCTTTCCTGCAGCTCAACCATACGCTGGAGCATATCAGTTTGATGCTCCAGCAGCCGGAGCATTGACTCTTGCCTTCTGTCAGCAAGCTGACGCCACCTATCCTCTTCAGTCCGCCACCTCTCCTCGTGTTCACATTGTGCTTTCCTGCACTCTGACATAGTCTGCCTCCACGCATTCTGCTGTGCTCTGTCAGTGTGGGAGGACAGCAGTAGCTCTGAGAACATTTCATCCCAAGTGTGTTTTTTTCACCTTCTAATCTTCGCTAGCCTCTGCGAAGGAGAAATATTTGCAGCTGGTGGGGGGAAAAGGGAGATTGGTAGTGAAAAAGACACATTTTAGAGAACAATAGGATCACTCTTTCCTGTTAAACCTTGCTGTTCACATTACACAGCACATGTGCTTTCGTTACAAGGTCACATTTTGCCTCTTATTTATATTGAGGGCCTGCCGGTTTGGTGTGAGAGATCACTCACGCAGTGCCAGGCAACAAAATTCGGCTTGCAGGCAGCCATGGTAAGCCACAGTCTTTTGGCTTCTTTAACCTTCATAACATGTGGGAATGGTTTCAAACAGCAGCGCCCTCATTTCCCATACCAAGCAGCCGTTGGGTTGGCCATTTAAAATGGGCTGGCAATTTAAAAGGAGGGGCTGCGGTTTGCGGGTTAGCGTGCAGCACAAACCCAAATAACACCCCCCCACACACACACATACCCAATTCTCTGGGATGATCACGTCACCCCTCCCGCCACCGCGTGGCTAACAGCGGGGAACATTTCTGTTCAGCCACAGCCAAACAGCCGAGCAGGAACGGGCACCTCTGAATGTCCCCTTAATAAAAGCACCCTATTTCAACCAGGTGACCATGAATGATATCACTCTCCTGAGGATAACACAGAGAGATAAGGAACAGATGTTGTTTGAATGCCAGCAAACACCGGGATCATACGCTGCCATGCTTTGTTATGCAATGATTCCAGACTACGTGCTACTGGCCTGGCGTGGTAAAGTGTCCTACCATGGTGGACGGAATAAGGCAGCCCTCCCCAGAAACCTTTTGCAAAGGCTTTGGGAGTACATCCAGGAGAGCTTTATGGAGATGTCCCTGGAGGATTTCCGCTCCATCCCCATACACGTTAACAGACTTTTCCAGTAGCTGTACTGGCCGCGAATGCCAGGGCAAATTAATCATTAAACACGCTTGCTTTTAAACCATGTGTAGTATTTACAAAGATGTGTAATATGTACAAAGATACACTCACCAGAGGTCCCTTGTCCGCCCTCAGGGTCCAGGAGCACGCCTTGGGTGGGTTCGGGGGGTACTGGCTCCAGGTCCAAGGTGAAAAACGTATCTTGGCTGTTGGGGAAACCGGTTTCTCCGCTTCCTTGCTGTGAGCTATCTTCCTCATCCCCAAAACCCGCTTCCGTGTTGTGTGATTCTCCATTGACGGAGTCAAAGCATAGGGTTGGGGTAGTGGTGGCTGCACCCCCTAGCATGGCATGCAGCTCAGCGTAGAAGCAGCATGTCTGTGGCTCTGCCCCGGACCTTCCGTTTGCCTCTCTGGTTTTGTGGTAGGCTTGCCTTAGCTCCTTAATTTTCACGCGACACTGCTGTGCATCCCTGTTATGGCCTCTGTCCTTCATGCCCTTTGAGACTTTTTCTAATGTTTTGGCATTTCGTTTGCTGGAATGGAGTTCAGCTAGCACGGATTCATCTCTCCATATGGCGAGCAGATCCCGTACCTCCCGTTCAGTCCATGCTGGAGCTCTTTTGCGATTCTGGGACTCCATCACCTCTGCTGATGAGATCTGCACTCACCTGCACCTTGCCACACTGGCCAAACAGGAAATGAGATTCAAAAGTTCGCTGGCCTTTTCCTGTCTACCTGGCCAGTGCATCTGAGTTGAGAGCACTGTCCAGAGCGGTCACAATGGAGCACTCTGGGATAGCTCCCGGAGGCCAATACCGTCGAATTGCGTCCACGCTACCCCAAATTCGACCCAGCAAGGCCGATTTCAGTGCTAATCCCCTCGTCGGAGGGGGAGTAAAGAAATCGATTTAAAGAGCCCTTTAAGTAAAAAAAAAAAAAAAAAAAAAA
>NW_020664661.1:999440-1025203 GCF_002925995.2 Terrapene triunguis | reverse complement strand
AAAAAAAAAAAAAAAAAAAAAAAAAAAAAAAAAAAAAAAAAAAAAAGGGCTTCGTCGTGTGGACGGGTCCAGGCTTAAATCGAGGTAACGCCGCTAAATTCGACCTAAAATCATAGTGTAGACCAGGCCTTAGGAAACCCCATTGCAGCAAAGCCATCCACTATGACCTGCACATTTCCCAGAGTCACTACCCTTTCTAGCAGAAGGTTAGTGATTGCGTTGGCTACTTGGATCACAGCAGCCCCCACAGTAGATTTGCCCACTCCAAATTGATTCCCGACTGACCAGTAGCAGTCAGGCATTGCAACCTTCCACAGGGCTATCGCCACTCGCTTCTCAACTGTCAGGGCAGCTCTCATCTTGGTATTCCTGCGCTTCAGGGCAGGGGAAAACAACTCACAAAGTTCCAGGAAAGTGGCCTTACGCATGCGAAAGTTTCGCAGCCACTGGGAATCATCCCATATCTGCAGCACTATGTGGTCCTATCAGTCTGTGCTTGTTTGCCGGGCCCAGAATCGGCGTGCCACTATATCAACCTGCCCCACTGCCGCCATGATATCCCAATTGCCACATCCCATGCTTTCAGGAACGTCTGTGTCCACGTCTTCCTCACAATTGTCCTCGTGCTGGCGGCTCCTAGCCAGTTTCTGCACATACTGCAGGATAATGCGTGAGGTGTTTACTATGCTCACAATAGCAGCGGTGAGCTGAGTGGTCTGCATGCTTGCCGTGCTATGGTATCTGCCCGGGTAACCCAGGAAAAAAGGCGCAAAATGATTGTCTGCCGTTGCTTTCACAGAGGGAGTAAGGGAGGGGAGACTGATGACATGTACCCAAAACCGCTCGCAACAATGTTTTTGCCCCATCAGGCATTGGGAGCTTAACCTAGAATTCCAATGGGCAGCAGTGACTGCGGGGATTGTGGGATAGCTACCCACAGTGCACCGCTCTGTGAGTTGATGCTAGCCATCGTATTGAGGACGCACTCCACCGACTTAATGCGCTTAGTGGGGACACACACACAATCGACTGTATAAAATCACTTTAAAAGATCGACTTCTATAAAATTGACCTAATTTTGTAGTGTAGACATACCCTGAGAAAGTGGATTCTGCCTCCACATCCCATCCTAACGCTCACAGGGAAGTTGCATCAGTGAGAAAACTCCTGAGAGCTAACAGGGTGGGTGGGAAGCCATGAGCAATATCTGCCATGATGACATGACACTTGCTGTCCACAGTATGACCTGGGTGGGATGAGGCAGAACTGAGGGTGCTCACACCACATTTTGGGGATTTTCAGTTTTTTCCTTCATTTGCCATATAGTTTCTGTGTCAGTGTCACTGACTCCTCACCTGTGCGGGTGCCTTTTGGGATCTTCCTTTCCTCGGAGGCCTGGAGATCCAGGACCCAAGGTTCTTCCCCTGCTTCCAGCCGAGAGATCAGGTCAGGTTTTGGAATGGGAAGTACTGCTCAGGGGTGAGATCAGGCATGATCAGAGTGCACTGAGGATTGGTGGCGTATTTGTCACAAAGGGCACATCTTGAGTTTAAACTGACCCAGATGGGAGCATGGTCACTGAGCCCCCTTGGGAGAGGCCAATGACTGGACAGCGGGGAGTTGTCACACTCTCACTAGGAGTTTCCAGGATCTGTGGGCTCTGGGGGACTTGCTGAGGCACACACAGCTCTGGTGTTAAACCCATGCCTATGTCTAAACCTCCAGAGCCCTCCTCACAGATGGAGCTAGACCCATGAAGGGAGGTGCACAAAGATCCTGTGTGAGTGAGAATTAATGCAGATAGGATAATGCCCCCGTGAAAGCTGGAGGGATGGGGATGAATTAGCATGTCCATTAGGTCTATGTCTCCCCTATCCCGTTGAACAACGTATGGAGGTGAACGGCTCTCTCACACTGGAGCTGTGGACAATGAGACCAATTCCCCTCTAATCTAACTGACCAGGGAAGAACCTGACCAGATGCAGAAATGCAGGCCGTATGGCTTCAAATAGCTGTGGGGGCAGGAATCCTTACCCAGAAAGGTCACTATCTCATAATTCTCCTGCATGACGTCCCTGTAGAGGGCTCTCTGACCCGGGTCCAGCAGAGCCCCCTGCCCCTCGGTGAAATACACAGCCACCTCCTCAAAGGTCACTGGCATCTGAAACAACAGGTGTTCCCCACTCAGTGCCTGCCGCTCCAGCCACAATCCCACTATTCATGGGGAAAGAAGCACAAAAATAGAACAGCTCTGGGAGGGCCAGAGGAGTAGAATCTCATCCTGCTCTGTACCAGGGAACAGAGAGAAGACGGAGGAGGGCAGGGTCTTCTCATTTACCACCCAACTATTAGGCACAGGCTGATATGGGAAGCAGAGCTCTGCGCAGGAAACAGGGACAGGAATCCCTGCACCTTCCCTTTGTATTTCACTGCAGTCTCTGCCTAGTGGGCTCATGCTCCAATGCTCTGGTCTGTTTTCCCAGCACTGTCCTGGGGGGTTGTTTCCTGTTTCAGAAATGGGGGAATGTTCACCTCTCCCCTCAATGGGCCTATTCATAAATCAGGCCCTAGGCATATCCCAGCAGGTTTATCACACCCTGTCCCCCTCCGTGCATCACCCTGCGTATTTCCTGCCCCCCCTCCTCTACAGCAACCTTCTCCAGCAGCTCCACCCAAAATCCTCTACCTGAGCTGGATCCACCACAGCTATTTCCCTTCCCCGCCCCCTAGGAAGATGGGATGATCTGGAGGAAAATGTGGTCCTTATTCTGCAGCCTGTCAAGGTGAGAAGGGCAACTGGGGAGATTTCTGAATTAGCGTTAGTCCATTTCAAACCCTGATTCCCCCAAGGCTCTTTCCCTGCAGACAGACACTCCAGACCAGGGGTGGCTAACCTGAGCCTGAGAAGGAGACAGAATTTACCAATGTACATTGCCAAAGAGCCACAGTAATATGTCAGCAGCCCTCCCTATGAGCACCGCCCCCCCACACACACACACTCCCAGATCCTCCCACCCACCGGCAGCCCCGCCAATCAGTGCCTCCCCCTCCCTCCCTGCACCTCCCGATCACCTGTTTTATGGCATGCAGGAGGCTCTGGGGGGGGAGGGGGAGGAGCGAGGGCATGGCAGGCTCAGAGGAGGGGGGCAGGAAGGGGTGGAGTGGGGGCAGGGCCTGTGGCAGAGCCAGGGGTTGAGCAGTGAACACCCCCCGGCACCCTGGAAAGTTGGCGCCTGTAGCTCCAGCCCCAGAGTCGGTGCTTATACAAGGAGCCGAATATTAACTTCTGAAGAGCCACACGTGGCTCCAGGAGCCACAGGTTGGTCACCCTTGCTCTAGACTCTGCCATGCCAGGAAAACCCTCAGTGATGTTATTACAACACAGACCTGACCCCTCCCACCGGGACACTTTTATTGCTCCTCCTGCCTCTTTCAGTCTCTCCTCTCTCCCTTCTGCATGGAAGAACTGGTTACTGTCCTGCCATTCCTGTGGGCATTTCCTCTCCAATAGCTACTGCCACTGCTAACAGGAGTGTGAGTCTGGGTGTGCCAGTGAGGACAGCAGCTCTGGGACTCACATACCCCCAGGAGCAGAGATGGGGTGAAGAGGGGCCGTTTGTGCAGAGTCATTTTCCTGCCTGTCCCCAGCACTTTCCCCCAGGTCTCTCTCATCACCTGGAGCTGATGCTGGGAAAGTTGTAGGCTGCCCTAAGGGGCTAGTTCCAGCCACAGGAGAATGTCCCCCCTCAGCTGGGCATAGAGGGAGGTTTAGTGATGGTCTGTCCCAGCACAGACCCCTCTGGTAGCAGCAGCTGCTCAGCCCGGGCTCCCAGATCACAATGGCAGCTAACTCTAGGGCTCTAGTATCCTAAGCACAGAGAGAGACTGACACAGGGACAGTCAGGCCAATGCTGATCTCATTTGCCCATCTGGTCATTCACTGGAACCGGACAACCAGTTCAAGCCGGTATTTCATACTTGAATCGGAACCAAACCTGAACCATAATTTTGTTTTACCAACGGAACCTGAACTGAACAACAACAACAAAAAGGTGGGGGGAGGGCTGGGGGGGGGACCAGTTAAAATAAAGATTCAGCATTTTTTTAACCTCAATATTAAAAAACAACAACAGTGTGTGACAAAGTTCCTCCTCTATCTTGGTGGGTCCTGCGCTTATTGGCGGATTTTCTTGTCTCAGAGATTCACCATGTGGGTGGGGAACAGCCCAGAGACCTTCCCCACTGGAAGAACCCACAGTTCAGGTCAATTGGGAGGTTTGGGGGGAAACCGGGCCCGCCCTCTACTCCGGGTTCCAGCTCAGGGCCCTGTGGACTGCAGCTGTCTATAGTGCATCCTGTAACAGCTGCATGACAGCTACAACTCCCTGGGCTACTTCCCCATGGCCTCCTCCAAACACCTTCCTTATTCTCACCACAGGACCTTCCTCCTGGTGTCTGATAACGCTTGTGCTCCTCAGTCCTCCAGCAGCACACCCTCTCACTCTCAGCTCCTTGCGCCTCTTGCTCCCAGCTCCTCACACTCACACCACAAACTGAAGTGAGCTCCTTTTAAAACCCAGGTGCCCTGATTAGCCTGCCTTAATTGATTCTAGCAGCTTCTTCTTAATTGGCTCCAGGTGTCCTAATTAGCCTGCCTGTCTTAACTGGTTCTAGCAGGTTCCTGATTACTCTCGTGCAGCCCTTGCTCTGGTCACTCAGGGAACAGAAAACTACTCATCCAGCGACCAGTATATTTGCCCTCTACCAGACTCCTGTACCCCACTGGTCTGGCTCTGTCACAGGTGCTATTATTTTCATTTTAAGAGCAGACAACAAACTAGCCAATGGGCTGGTGATTGCTCCCAGAATGGCCTGCCCCAGGATAATGAGATGAGAATGAGAATAGAAGGGGGGCCAGACCACAAGGGCAGGGAGGGAGAGGGGAAATGTGGGAGCTGTCTGCACACCATGGTAGGCAGAAGTGGGTCCCAGAGGTAGAAGAACCATCTCTGAGATGCCCTCCTGGGGAGGGAAGAGGTGGGATGGTCCCTGGGCCCTGAATTTTATAATAACTCTTCAAGCCCATGGACAAAGCTAATGGCTTCCGAACCATCTCCCCTTAGAAGGCCTCCTTCCACCCTCCCCAACTCCTGGGGCAGTTCCTCCCTCCAGTTGCCTCACTTGAGACAGGGTTCATGCTCCAAACTCCCTTCCCCACTGAAGCCAGCTGCAGGGACACAGAATTAACTAATTGGGATTTGGGAGGTTTGGGAAGAAGGTGGCTGGAAGATGGAGAAGATGGAGACCCAGGGACTGGTGAGTGTGACCTCCAGGCTACTGGGGAAGAGATGCTATGGTGGGAAGGAGCTGCTGGGAGGTGTGGGAGGGGGAATGTCATTTGGATGAAGGTGAGCTGGCTGTGGGGATGGAAGATGCAGGTAGAGGGCAGGTTTAACTAGAAGGGAGAGAAGAAATGAAAGGGAAAAAACCCAGGCAATAATGAAATAAAACAAGAGTAAACAGAGAAGCCTGGAGAAAGGGATCGTCGGTGATCCCCCGAGGTCAAGGATGATCTCTTTCACAGGTTTTATTTTTCATGGGTCCTTTGGTAACTGAAGAGTCCAATTCTTGAGCCACAGGCTCCTTGGCAAACATTGCAGGTGGTGTTGGAAGACAGGGTTGGGTCACAATTGCTGCATGACCATTGTCTTTCCTTTCTTTTCTGGTGCTTTTCTGCAACCAGGGCAAGGCGATTTTCCTCAAAAGTGGACGTTCCCTCTCTGACAAGTTTTCACCAGTTATCCCTATCCTGGGCTGCTGTCTCCCAGTGTGCAGTGTCAATGCCACATCTATCGATGTTTATCTCGAGGGTGTCTTTAAAGCATTTCTTTTGGCCTCCTTATTTCCTTTCTCCTTTGGTGAGTTGGGCATACAGCAGTTGTTTTGGTAAGCATACATCAGGCATGCGTACACAGTGCTCGCTCCCCCGCAGCTGGTGCTGGATAATCAGGGCCTCAACACTGAAGATGTTGGCCTCTGTGAGGACACTGACATTAGTGTGATAATCCTCCCACTTTAAGTTGAGGATCTTCCGAAGAAAGTGCAGGTGCTGGCGTTCCAGGTTTTTCAGGTGTTTTCTATAGGTCACCCAAGTCTCACAGCCATAGAGGAGAGTTGGGATTACCACTGGTTTGTAAACTAAAAGTCTAGTATGTGTTCTGATATTGTGATTGTTGAACACCCGGCAAGACAGTCTGCCAAAGGCTAGGCTGGCACAGCGAATTCTGTGCTGAATCTCGACGTCTATGTCTGCCCTCTGTGAGAGATGGCTGCCAAGATAGGCAAAGTATTCTACATTTTCCAGTTCTTCTTTGTCAATATAGATCTTCCTTGCTGGGTTTGATGATTGACCAGGGACTGGCTGGTGGAGAACTTTTGTTTTGCTGAGGTTCAGAATTAGCCCTAAGCTTTTGTAAGCTTCAGTGAAGCAATTAAGGGCTGTTTGTAGATCCTCCTTTGAGTGTGCAACTTCAGCACAATCATCTGCGCACTGGAGTTCAGTTATTGTTGATGATATTACTTTAGTTCTGGCATGGAGATGAGAAATGTTGAAGAAGTTGCCATCAATCTGATATTGGATGCCAATGACCTGTGGCAGAAAGTCTTGGGTTAGTGTTTTCATAGTTGCTAAGAAAATGAAAAAGGATGAGTGCCAGTACACAACCTTGTTTTATGCCAGTTCGGATGACAAAGGCCTTAGAGATAAAGCCACTGCACAAGATGGAGGCAGTCATCTTGTCATGGCGGAGTTTTACAATGGTGATAAATTTGCTTGGGAAGCCAAACTTTGACATGATTTTCCACAGAGCCTCACGGTTGACAGAGTAGAAGGCTTTGGTCAGATCGATAAAGGTCATATATAGCTCCTGGTGGTGGTCTTGACATTTTTCCTGGATCTGCCTGGCTGTGGAAATCATGCTGGTTGTGCCTCATGATGGTCTGAAGCTACACTGGGCTCTGGAAGTACTTCCTCGGCAACAGGGAGCAGACAGTGTTAGGATATAGATATTCAGGCATGTCTGCAAAGGCCTATACTTTAAGAATTTAGGTGTATTCTTATCACTAAGCTAGTTATAGAGGTATAAAAGAAAGAATCAAAATCACTGTCTGTCTGTGTAAGGGCCTTCTTTTACTGTGACAGTCTGAGGCCCTGTTCTTAGGCTAAGGAGCAGAGGCAGCCATAAGCTGGGAAGTGAACGGTCACATCCTCACATTCCAAACTAGTCACATTGAAATAAGGCAATCTGGGGCTGTTAGAAAGGTGAACCGATCTATCGCCTCCAGATAAAGGGAAGAGCCTAGAAGATGTAAAAGGAAACTTAGTTTGATAGCATCCTGTCTGGCAAGAACTCACTTATCAATAGCTGGGATGTGAAATCCTCATTTCTGTATTGTTCTATCGCTGTAGCCTCCACTTCCCTATTGTTTGTCTGTATAATCTCTGTCTGGTTGTGTGATTGTTTCTGTCTGCTGTATAATTAATTTTGTTGGGTGTAAACCAATTAAGGTGGTGGGATATAATTGGCTAAATAATCATGTTACAATACGTTAGGATTGGTTAGTTAAATTTCAGTAAAATGATTGGTTACGGTATAGCTAAGCAGAACTCAAGCTATACTATATAGTCTGCAGTCAATCAGTAAGTAAGGGGGGGAATGGGAACAGGGACACAGGCAAGGCTCTGTGGTGTCAGAGCTGGGAAGGGGGACACTGAGGAAGGAAACTGGAATCATGCTTGCTAGAATTTCACCCCAATAAACATCGAATTGTTTGCACCTTTGGACATCGGGTATTGTTGCTCTCTGTTCATGCGAGAAGAACCAGGGAAGTGAGCGGGTGAAGGAATAAGCCCTCTAACAGGTGATTCAGCAAGAGTCTAGCAAGAATCTTCCCAGCGATGGAGAGGAGGGCAATGCCTCGATAGTTGCCACAGTCAGCCTTGTCTCCCTTTTTGAAAATGGTGATGATGTTAGCATTACGTAAGTCGGCAGGGATTTCTTCAGTGTGCCAGATTTTGAGGAGTAGCAAATGAAGCTTGTTAGTCAGTGTTTTTCCCCCCACTTTCCCCCCACAGTACTTCAGCTGGTTTGCCATCAGGACCTGGTGTTTTATTGTTCTTCATTTGTTTAATTGTTTTGCAGACCTTCTCAGATGTTGGTGGGTTGGCAAGAGTTTCCCAGATTGGGTGCTGAGGGATGGAGTCAATGGTGTCGTCAGTCAATTCTCGATTTAGAAGCTTTTGGTAATGTTCCTTCCAGCACTCTTTGATGGATTTGTTATCTTTAAGAAGGGTACTACTATCTTCTGTTCTCAGAGATGAGCTTGGTCCGTACAGGATCTTTGTCTCACAAAAAAAACTCTGCATATCATGTCTGTCAGCAAATGTTTGGATTTCTTTTGCTTTGTCCTCCCACCATTTGTTTTTGATTTCTCAGATCTTCCTTTGAACCTCCACTTTGAGCTGATGGAAAGAGCTCTGCTTCTGACTGGATAGCGTTGCTTTTGCCAGTCGCAGAAAGCTTTTCTCTTCTGGATACGATGGTGGGGAACTGATACGAAAAGACTGAAAACAAAGCAATCCTGAGAAGGGAAAAGGTCAGGGGGAAGTGGGAGGAGAAGGAATAAGATCAGGGGAGAAAACTGGGAACCCAAGTTGGAATGATCTATGATATTTAGGGGGAGACAGAGAAATAAATGAATGGCAAACACATGCTAGAGATAATGATATGCAAAACTGGATTAAATGAAAGAAAATGGAGAAGGAAAGAGAATGCAAGGGCGAGAGGAATCTCAGTCCCACCTGACACACACACGATCCCTGGAAAGGATTTTGCTAATATGGCGGGAGGAATGCTGATGAAATGCTAAGGGAAATTAGAGAGGCTATCAAAATTAAGAACTCAATAATAGTGGGGGATTTCAATTATCCCCATATTGACTGGGAACATGTCACCTCAGGACGAAATGCAGAGACAAAATTTCTCAATACTTTAAATGACTGCTTCTTGGGGCAGCTGGTACGGGAACCCACAAGGGAAGAGGCAACTCTAGATTTAGTCCTGAGTGGAGCGCAGGAGCTGGTCCAAGAGGTAACTATAACAGGACAGCTTGGAAATAGTGACCATAATATAATAACATTTAACATCCCTGTGATGGGAAGAACATCTCAACAGCCCAACACTGTGGCATTTAATTTCAAAAAGGGGAACTATGCAAAAATGAGGGGGTTAGTTAAACAGAAATTAAAAGGTACAGTGACTAAAGTGAAATTCCTGCAAGCTGCATGGGCGCTTTTTAAAGACACCATAATAGAGGCCCAACTTAAATGTATACCCCAAATTAAGAAACATAGTAAAAGAACTAAAAAAGAGCCACCGTGGCTTAACAACCATGTAAAAGAAGCAGTGAGAGATAAAAAGACTTCCTTTAAAAAGTGGAAGTCACATCCTAGTGAGGTAAATAGAAAGGAGCATAAACACTGCCAAATTAAGTGTAAAAATGTAATAAGAAAAGCCAAAGAGGAGTTTGAAGAACGGCTTGCCAAAAACTCAAAAGGTAAAAACAAAATGTTTTTTAAGTACATCAGAAGCAGGAAGCCTGCTAAACAACCAGTGGGGCCCCTCGATGATCGAGATAGAAAAGGAGCGCTTAAAGACGATAAAGTCATTGCGGAGAAACTAAATGAATTCTTTGATTCAGTCTTCACGGCTGAGGATGTTAGGGAGATTCCCAAACCTGAGCCGGCTTTTGTAGGTGACAAATCTGAGGAACTGTCACAGATCGAAGTGTCACTAGAGGAGGTTTTGGAATTAATTGATAAACTTAACATTAACAAGTCACCGGGACCAGATGGCATTCACCCAAGAGTTCTGAAAGAACTCAAATGTGAAATTGCGGAATTATTAACTAGGGTTTGTAACCTGTCCTTTAAATTGGCTTCTGTACCCAACGATTGGAAGATAGCTAATGTGACGCCAATATTTTAAAAAGGGCTCTAGAGGTGATCCCGGCAATTACAGACTGGTAAGTCTAACGTCGGTACCGGGAAAATTAGTCGAAACAATAGTAAATAAAATTGTCAGACACATAGAAGAACATAAATTGTTGGGCAAAAGTCAACATGGTTTCTGTAAAGGGAAATCGTGTCTTACTAATCTATTAGAGTTCTTTGAAGGGGTCAGCAAACATGTGGACAAGGGGGATCCAGTGGACATAGTGTACTTAGATTTCCAGAAAGCCTTTGACAAGGTCCCTCACCAAAGGCTCTTACGTAAATTAAGTTGTCATGGGATAAAAGGGAAGGTCCTATCATGGATTGAGAACTGGTTAAAAGACAGGGAACAAAGGGTAGGAATTAATGGTAAATTCTCAGAATGGAGAGGGGTAACTAGTGGTGTTCCCCAAGGGTCAGTCCTAGGACCAATCCTATTCAACTTATTCATAAATGATCTAGAAAAAGGGGTAAAAAGTGAGGTGGCAAAGTTTGCAGATGATACTAAACTGGTCAAGATAATTAAGACCAAAGCAGACTGTGAAGAACTTCAAAAAGATCTCACAAAACTAAGTGATTGGGCAACAAAATGGCAAATGAAATTTAATGTGGATAAATGTAAAGTAATGCACATTGGAAAAAATAACCAACTATACATACTATATGATGGGGGCTAATTTAGCTACAACAAATCAGGAAAAAGATCTTGGAGTCATCGTGGATAGTTCTCTGAAGATGTCCACGCAGTGTGCAGAGGCGGTCAAAAAAGCAAACAGGATGTTAGGAATCATTAAAAAGGGGGTAGAGAATAAGACGGAGAATATATTATTGCCCTTATATAAATCGATGGTACGCCCACATCTTGAATACTGCGTACAGATGTGGTCTCCTCATCTCAAAAAAGATATACTGGCACTAGAAAAGGTTCAGAGAAGGGCAACTAAAATGATTAGGGGTTTGGAACGGGTCCCATATGAGGAGAGATTAAAGAGGCTAGGACTTTTCAGCTTGGAAAAGAGGAAACTAAGGGGGGATATGATAGAGGTATATAAAATCATGAGTGATGTGGAGAAAGTAGATAAGGAAAAGTTATTTACTTATTCCCATAATACAAGAACTAGGGGTCACCAAATGAAATTAATAGGCAGCAGGTTTAAAACAAATAAAAGGAAATTCTTCTTCACACAGCGCACGGTCAACTTGTGGAACTCCTTACCTGAGGAGGTTGTGAAGGCTAGGACTATAACAGCGTTTAAAAGAGAACTGGATAAATTCATGGAGGTTAAGTCCATTAATGGCTATTAGCCAGGATGGGTAAGGAATGGTGTCCCTAGACTCTGTCAGAGGCGGAGATGGATGGCAGGAGAGAGATCACTTAGAATCATAGAATCATAGAATATCAGTTTGGAAGGGACCTCAGGAGGTCATCTAGTCCAACCCCCTGCTCAAAGCAGGACCAATTCCCAACTAAATCATCCCAGCCAGGGCTTTGTCAAGCCTGACCTTAAAAACCTCTAAGGAAGGAGATTCCACCACCTCCCTAGGTAACCCATTCCAGTGCTTCACCACCCTCCTAGTGAAAAAGTGTTTCCTAATATCCAACCTAAACCTCCTCAACTGCAACTTGAGATCATTACTCCTTGTTCTGTCATCAGGTACCACTGAGAACAGTCTAGATCCATCCTCTTTGGAACCCCCTTTCAGGTAGTTGAAAGCAGCTATCAAATCCCCCCATTCTTCTCTTCTGCAGACTAAACAATCCCAGTTCCCTCAGATTCTCCTCATAAAACATGTGCTCCAGCCCCCTAATCATTTTTGTTGCCCTCCGCTGGACTCTTTCCAATTTTTCCACATCCTTCTTGTAGTGTGGGGCCCAAAACTGGACACAGTACTCCAGATGAGGCCTCACCAATGTCGAATAGAGGGGAATGCTCACGTCCCTCAATCTGCTGGCAATGCCCCTACTTATACAGCCCAAAATGCCGTTAGCCTTCTTGGCAACAAGGGCACACTGTTGACTGTTGACTTGATCATTACCTGTTAGGTTGACTCCCTCTGGGGCACCTGGCATTGGTCACTGTTGGTAGACAGGATACTGGGCTAGATGGACCTTTGGTCTGACCCAGTACGGCCGTTCTTATGTTCTTATAAAGGAGGAGGGAGGGAGACCCTGCTGAGCTAAAGGGCTAATTCCATCTCCAATATCTATGTGTCTGTAATTCTTCAAAGAACAATAGTAATTCACATTTCAGGAATGCCCACACTGAGTTACACTGCAATCTCTGACTGTCCTGTCCCTGTGTTGGGATCAGGGATGTTTCAAACATAGTCTCACCTGCAGGAATTTGCTCACTGGCTTCTGATACTTCTCCCTTAGCTCACTGATCAGCTTCCTGAGACAAGAAATCTCCTCAGAGAGTTTAGTGATTTATTTTCATTCTGGATCTTCAGAATGAGCTTGGTCGCTCTTGTTCCTCAAGACACAATCTTTCACCTCTGGTTTGTTTCTGTTTCAGTAAATAAAAATAGGGAAAGGACTGGACAGGGACATGGAGGGAGCTGGAGTCCTTTCATGGAGTGGTGAGTGTTTAGCAGGAGAATTTCTTTTCAAACCCTAACATTTCGGACTCTTAACTATACCCTGTGGATTTTCTCACACAATCCTGTTTGACCCCAAGTGTTTTTTAGTCTAATTAGCTAAAACTTGGAAACACAAAGCCATTTCAAACTGGAAAGCTGGGATCTTTGGGTTTGACCAGTTTGAAACAAAACATTTAAACAATGTCAAAACTTAAAAATTGAAATCAGGCGATTTGTCAAACTCAGTCCTGTCATGTGAACAGTTTGGTTTTGATTGATCAGCATTTGTTAACAACAAAAACAAGTTTCATTAAAAAATTCCTGCTCAGCTCTCCCCCTTCCTTGGTCTCTTCCAAGCCCTGTTCCTGGGTTTCAGTGGCTGGGCCTGGGCAGACCAGAAGGAGCTACAGAAAAGAGATTCACTTCTTTGATCCACAGTGAGGAGCCCTCACACAGCCCCTGTACAGCAGCAGCAGGTCAGGACAGGCACTTCTGGTTGTGAGATCTGAGATGATGACAAGCTCCTTGTCTTGTGGGGTGAGGGAAGGGGAGAGTTTGACAGCAGGAGCTCAGGTCCCTTGTCAATGAAGGTGGGTGTGTGTGAGATGTGGCACTGAGAGGAGGAGGCGGAGTTGGTTCTCAGACATTCATCTCCCTCATCCTCACTCTCCATGGATGGGGTCTCACTGCACATGCTCTGCAATTCAGCCACCCATCTGCTCTCCTTTTCTGAGTGGGGGATACTGTCCCTGACCTTAGCTGTCTTCTCAGCCCACAGCTTCCCCAACACGGGCTCTGTCTTTTCACCCACAGAGGCTAGGTTCTAGGCTATTCATGGCTGCTGTTCCCTCCCCTCCCCCTCTGGGAATGCAGAGTGCCCCAGTGCAGCCTGGGAATGGCAAGGTCAATGTTTCCTTCACAGTGAAAAGGGAACCGTGTCCCTATTGGTGTTTGGGTCACAGATTCCATCCCGAAATAGATCAGGAGATACAAATGACAGAAAATACCCTCCACATAGTTTTAACAACTGATTTACTTATGATCAGGGAAACTGAGGCCTAACCCAAGTGGACAATGAGTCCTGCCTATTTGTGTGAATTTTGGTGGCTATGACTCATTGTTCCTCTTGACACCCTAATCACAGACAGTGAGACCATTCTGCGTTAACATCTCGCTGCACTGACACGGTGGAAACTGTGCCCACAAGCTGTGCTCACTGGATTGTTGGACAGCTCCAAGCAAAGGGAGCAGGTCAGTTGAGCCTGGAAGGTTTTTGCTGGATTCTCAGAAGCCCCAGTGCAGGGAAGAGAGGAGCTGAGTTTCATTTTCCTCATTCCACAAATGGGCTGCACCTGAACCTGGACCAGCAGCATTTGGGGATTTCTGTGTGAGGGAGGTGGAAAGGGCCAGATTCACAAAGGGGACTCAGACCCAGCATTGCAGCACCTATTTTTAGGCACCCAGGCTCCCTGTACAATGCACCGGGAGAGCTAGGGGCCTAAGAATGGGATCCCACAAAAGACAGCGCTCTGAGTGGGAAGCTGCCTCAGCCAGACAATAGGACATGTCAAGGACAGCGGTGTGGCCTAAGCCCCGTCCATCAAAGGGACTTAGGTGCCTGGCTCTAAACTGGAGGGAGGCAGCTCTCCCTACTTGGGATTCACAGCTATAAACCCTCTTCCAGGGTGAGGGGCCTACACCAGGTTAACCCCTTCTCATGGGAAATGAGAGGGATGGTACCATTGCCTGCCTTGCAGAGGTGAAAATAAGGCGGTATGGTCTGGTACAGTGGCAGTGATTTAAAGGGCCCAGGGCTCCAGCCACTGCGGGGAGCCCCGGGCCCTTTAAATCACCACCGGAGCTCCGGCAGCCGGGTTTGGGCGGGGATTTAAAGGGCCTGGAGCACCGGGCCCTTTAAATCACTGCTGGAGCCCTGCCGCCATTACTCCGCAGTGGCCGGAGCCCCGGGCCCTTTAAATCCCCGCTGGAGCCCTGCTGCCACTACCCCAGCAGCAGCAGGGCTCCAGCAGGGATTTAAAGGTCCCGGGGCTCCCCGCAGTGGCAGGAGCACCGGGCCCTTTAAATCCCCACCCAAGCCCTGCTGCCCCGGGGTAGCAGTGGCAGGGCTCCCACGGTGATTTAAAGGGCCCGGAGCTCCGTGGTGGCTGGAGCCCCGGGGCTCCCAACCATCTCTGCAGCTGGTAGCTCCGGGGTGATTTAAAGGCCCTGGAGCTTCCAGCCACAGCCGGAGCCCCAGGGCCTTTAAATCTTGAAAGGCCCCGCCTCGTCCGGTTGAGGCTCAGGACTCCGGCATACCGGTAGGTCCTTTAAGTTACTTTCACCCCTGCTGCCTTGTCATCTATGGCCCAGCAGTGAGGGCACTCAGCCAGGCTGAGGGATGCACAGCTTCAAATCCCTTCTCTGCCTGGCCTGGAGCAGGGACCTGAGCCCAGGTCTCCCATCTCTGAGGGGAGTTCCCTGGCCACTGGGCTCCGGGAGCTGGGGCTCTCGCAGTCTCTCCTCTTTGAGCTGTTCCACTTTTTAGAAAATAGTCATTGGAGCAGAGCCTGGAGCCATGGTCTCCCCAGAGAGCACTAACCAGTAGGCCAGAAATTGCTTTTATTTGCTTCCTGTTCTACTTGTCTCTAGACACAGGAACCATAAATACTTCAGACATGACAGTAAAGAAATACCAGCTGCTCTTCAATTAAAGGCTAGTGCTAAAGGTGCATGTTAACCCTTTGCTTGCTAAGAATTATTACCCTTGGGGTGTAGAAAGAAAAAATCCAAAATGGCTTTTCTTTCCTTTAATCACAGTGATAGAAAACAGCAGAGTTTGTTGCTGAAACTTTGTTTGCAAAAAACTCTCTTCATCCTAACTGAGAGCCCATTGTCATTGCCCTTAGTATGATCTGGCCACCAGCAGAGAGCCCTGGAGCCCTGAAGCCTCCATGTGTCCCCTGCATTGCACAAGCCTGCTCCTGAGACTCCTCTCTGTGGGGACACAGGGGCCAGTGCAACCTGCCTCTGAGGTTCTAGCAGCACAGCCTCTGCACAGACCGTGCTCCTCAGGTCAGACAGAAGAGCAGAGGAAAGGACCTCAACAATGATCTCCATTCATTGCCTCCGGCATAGCCCTCTTCCCCCAACACAGATCGTGGAACCCATGGGTTTGAGACAGTGGGACAACATCCCTGACATACCCATGGAGCAGAAACTCCCATCTGTAAGAATAATTCCAAGGAAACGCTTTGATGTGAAGTTTGCTGAGTTTCATTTTCCTGCTGTATCTGGGAATAGACCACAGTACGGCTCACATTGTCTCAATGGACTCTGAAATCTTTGCTCAGGGAGAACTCCCATTGTAGCCACTTCTCTCTTACCCCACGTTTAGTGTCAGGGGACTTGAGGAGTGAAAGGCGACATTAGCATGTGTGCTGACTCCTGGCTATGATGTGAAGTAAGAATAAATAAATGTAAAGTTGCCAGATGCAAATTCTCATTTTTTTTAAAGTGACCATTCAATTTTTTCCCCTGCAAACCCTTCTCCATGTGCGTAAATTTGAACTCAAAGGGATAACTCACACACACAAAGATCAGCATGTTCTTAAGAGGCTTCATGATCCTTATCCTCAAAATGAAGCTCCCAACTAATGACTGCAATTTTCAAAAGTACCTAAGGGAGTTAGGAGCACAAATCCCATTGACTTTGAATGGGACGTATGCACCAAACTCACTTAGGTGTTGTTGAAATTCCACCTTAAGTACTTAACTAACCACAGACCAAAAAAAAAAAATTGTTTGGAGTGAAGGTTGTGGCTACATTTCTATGGTTTGCTTCCTTTACATGAGTTACAGAAGCAGTGAGACGGCAAGGACATTCTTGCTGATTTGGGTGTCCAAAGCCCTTAGGACTGGAGGCTTTGAAAATCTCATTTTGCCACATTGGACATAGAAGACTGACAAACCATCAATGGATCACCACTGAGAACATGCTAGCCCATTGTGAGCTATGAAAAGAAATGGAAATGCTTGGCAGGCCTAGATAACCTATGGAAAGGTTCATGGGATGGCCCTATGAGTAAGACTGGTTGAAATTTTTGAATAAAAACTGATTTTTGATAAAATTTGGGTTTAATTTAAACAAAAATTTTACACTAAAAGTGTCTGCTTTCCATGACATTTTTTTGATTTTTCATCAAACAAACAAATGTCCCAAAACTGAACTATTTCAGCAGAAAACCAAAATACTTTGATGGGGGCATGCCACCATGAGTGAGTCTGTTCTATTGTTTCACAGCTATCTCTGATTACATTGGGACTGTCTGGTAGGAAAAGAGCCTCCACTGATTTGACTCACGACTGTGTCTTTACTTTCAGATGTAATAGAGTGCATCAACATTAACGTGTTCTCTGAAGGACTCTTCTATGAGGCCACGCTAATCCAGGCAGATCCCATCTCTTATGCTGTCTGTTTCTACAGGCAGAATCCTGGCTGTCGGACCTCGTATGTTACCAGAGCCTTCCACTCAGTGATCAAGGTGAATTTTATCCTAGACAAGTGAAATATTCTCCTGTGAATTGTAATTACCTCCAAAATAATGTCTGGTATCCCAGTCTCTCTTCTGGATTCCTTACCACAGAACATAGCATCTCTCCTGTATTTCTCATGATGACATTTCCTGAGATCACAAACAGGACTGCAGGACTTTCAAATGTTTGTTTTTATTTGAAGTTCATTTCGACAAAAAGTGAACATGCTCCTGTTTCTCATACTGGTCACAAAAGATGCGCTCTGCAACAAACCAGAATTTTATTTTTTTTAATCTTGATTCAAATTCCCCTCCCAGTGCCCCCACTTGCCAGCAACAATGATGCTGAAGAGGTTGATCACAATGGCTGAATTTGGCCCACTATGTTTATATTATGCCATGCCTTGCGGGGAGTGGGGGGAAGGAGTTATTGTCAGCTGGAAGTGAAGTGGTGCTCTCTGGATCTTAAAGCATGACCCACCACTGCCTGAGCTATGAGACCCAGCTCTGTTAGCTAAGGCTGTAGCAGGATCATCAATCTCTCCCGCTACTGCTAGAAGTGAACAGAGCATCATGCTGAATGGGGGTGGGTGACAGTTAGAGCCAGACATGCCAGCTACTAAAAGGCAGAGTGTTAATTGAACTGCCAAAACTTATTTTGACATTTAGATCTGTTGCAATGATACAGACAAAGCAAAGTACAGTGAAGATAAAATTGACTCAAAGAAGGATTTTCTTTCCTAATTTCTCCCTTAAAACATTTTCCATTCCTTTTTGCAAGAGAATTACATTTATTCCATATTGGTTTCCCCTTCTCCAATGCATGTTAAGGTTTGTGTATTTTGTTCTGCTGGGTAATTGACCCTCCCCTCCTATCTCCTTAGCCAACTTCACCTCTCCACTCCCAAACATCTTCTCTATAGGTTTTCCCCTCTCCAAACTCCACCTTCACACTCCCCACAGCACCTTCTCTCCCTGGGCTCCACCTCTCTCTCATTTTCTGCCACTGAAGACTGCTAGAGTCCTCCACCCTCGTGACGTTCTTGAGAGTCATTGGGATATTTTCCCCCATGTCTCAGGGACACACTGTGATATGGGATGGTCCACACAGGTATGAGAAAGATGTGTATATTCCTCTTTCCCCAACTGAGAAAAAAGGGCGGATTTTGTCCCCAGAGAAAGAGGCCGGTGGGAAAGTGAAGATCAGGGCCTCATTATCAACATCAAAAAATGTCACCTGCCCTCGTTCGTAGTCCAGAGAGACCCGAATCCTCCTGGGTTTATCAGCAAAAGGGAGGTGGGTCCCCTCAGGGGAAGTGTAAGCCACCAACCACCCTGCCCCGCTCCGCCGCAAAGCCCAGAAGCCCTGCTCAGGGCTAACACTGATCCTTCCCTTCCTGCTCACAGACTCTCTGGCAACCCCCAAAACCCAGCTTCTTGCTTCCCCCACCTCCACCTCCCAGCAATGTCTCCCCGAGGTGAATCCCTCACAACCTAGCACAAAGGGATCATTGTCAAATCTCTCCAGATTGTTGGGCAGATTCTGCCGTGTGAATCCCCATCTCACACTTTTCTGATCCTCAGAGAGGACTAGTCGGGGATGAGCCGTGTCTGGATCCAGAGTCACATTCACTGGGGAGAGAGAGAATCAGCGTTAGAGGCAGAGCTTAGCCCTGGGGGAGGCTGGGGGCCATTTCTCACACTCCCCAGCAGCTCTGTTCCAACTAGAACACTCCCTGATTTTCTGCTTCTGTCGCAAGGAGCTGCCTCCCTGGTGGGCTGGGCAGGGATCTCACTGCAGCTCCTGTCCCACAATCAATAGGGGTACTGTTGTAGCTGCTGCTATGAGTGCAGAACCCTTCCAAGCTGCTCCTTGTTCCCCCTGTGGCGCTGCCACACTCCTAGCTGCAGAGACAGACTGGGAGGTAGCAGAGCTGGAGTTGCCTGCAACATTCAGCGAAGCCACCAGCGATACCTGGGGCAGGGAAAACAGCCGAGGAAGTGGCACAGGGGAAGAGATCCTTTCCCCGCTCCAGAAAGCAATGACCCCAAGCTTCTCTTCCCATCCTAAGGGAAAGAGAGAGAGAGCAGGGGAGAGTCCAGGAAGGGGACAGAAGGATGTAGCAGAGGGACAGAGTTAAGGTTGTTTGGGTGCTAGCTGAGTCTGTTATTGTGGGAATTTAACTGATGATTGCCTTAGATTTAATTTTTTGTTTTCTTTTTAATTTCAGTGGAGTGTTTTGCTCTGTTTCAGCTTAATTTGTATTTAGGAAATTTATAAATTAATTAGGATTTTTGTGAGAATTTTACCAGATTTTGAAGAGAAAAATCCACACGAGGACTTACCTTTCTCATCTGCTCCCATAGATTGAAATATTTTTTTCTCTAATTCAGATGTCAGATTGTCCGGAGAAAAAAAAATGTTGACAGAAATTAGATGTTATGCTGATACATTCGTAATTATATCCCCTCTATTAATTAACAAACTTGTCTTTTGGAGGCCCATAGATAGGAGCATAGAAAGAAATAGACAGAGATTGAGAAATGAAGAAAGACACAATTTTTTCTAGTGAGGCTGGATTAAAATTAAACAATTTTTCATTTCTATTTACCAATTCGTCCTAGCATCCCATAGATGTCAAAGGCCAGAGGGGCCCATTAGGATGATGTGGTCTGACTATCTGCAGAACTCAGGCTAGAGAACATCACCCAGTGATTCCCACTTGGGGTTAGTAACTTGTGGCTGAACTAGAGCATTCTCTCTTCTGCTGATGGAGACTCCTCCCCCCCAAATGCTAAAAATTGTTCCACTGAGGAAGAATATTGGATTATTTTTAGGGCTGTCAAGCGATTAAAAAAATTAATCTCAGTTTTAATTGCACTGTTAAATAATAATAGAATGCCATTTATTTAAATATTTTGGGATGTTTTCTACACTTTCAAATATATTGATTTCAATTACAACACAGAATACATAGTGTACAGTGCTCACTTTATATTATTATTTTTGATTAAATATTTGCACTGTAAAAAAGGAACAAGAGAAACAGTTTTTTTCAAGTCACCTCATACAAGTACAGTAGTGCAATCTCTTTATGGTGAATTGAAAAATACTATTTCTTTTATCTTTTTACAGTGCAAATATTTGTAATAAAAATAATAATATAAAGTGAGCACTGTACACCTTGTATTCTGTGTTGTAATTGAAATCAATATTTGAAAATGTAGAAAAACAAAAAATATTTATAATAAATTTAAAGTGGTATTCTATTATTGTTTAACACAGCGATTAAAAGCTGCGATTAATCACAATTTTTTTAATCGAGTTAGCTCAAAACAAAATTAATCCCTTGTGTTAACTGCGATTAATTGACAGCCCTAATTATTTTACAATTATGTCTTATTTTGTTTTATTGTTAGTTATTTGTTAATATAGCAGAAGTGAAGCAAGGCACGTTACATACAGAGAGGAGCAGACGGACAAAATACACAGAGACACTCTGGAGCAAAAATGGAGACAGCTTTGGTGAGGGGAAGCATGGCCCAGTGGTTAGGGCATGAGCCATGGACTTGGGAGATCTAGGTTTAATTCTCTGCTTCACCCTAGACTTCCCTGTGTAGCCTTGGAACGCTATGGGTACATGTGCACTGCAAACTAAGGTATAACTGTAGCGTGGGTAGGTTAGCTAACATGGACAACAAGGGTAATTAAGTTGTGGTCACATGAACTTCAGCACGGGCTCCCCACCCAGTACAAGCCTGCTGAGAACCCTAGGTATGTACTCAGATTGTTGGTCCATGGTGCTGCGTTTTCACAGCTATTGTTACCTGTGCTTGGCAGATTAAGGGCACATGGTGCAACAATGCACACTACAGGGGTGTAATTTCTAAAGTGTACTAATGTGTGTTGCACAATAACTGGTGTGTGCAGACCCTGCTGGTGCACACTAAATGTTCCCTAGTGTGCTTTAGTGAACTATCGTTTCAAACTGCACTAGTTAGAGTGCTCTAGGGAATGTTTAGTGTGCACCAGCAGGGTCTGCATCGACCAATTAGTGCACAACAGAGCATTGGTGCATTTTAGAAATCACAGCCCCCTTCTGTGCATTGCTACACCATGTAGACATGCCCTGAAGCTAGCACGGATATACCTGCCCATGCTACAGTTCCACTTTAGTTTGTGGTGTAGCCATACCCTTAGTCACTTTGTGTCTCAGTTCTCCATCTGTACAGAAGGAGATAATAGCATTTCCCTATCTCACAAGAGTGCTGTGAGGATACATACACTGAACTGTGAGGGGTTCAGATACTAGGATAATGGACAATGCCAGGTGCTTCAGATGGAATGAACAGAACAGGCAATCATCAAGTGATCCATCCCCTGTGGTCCATTCCCAGCTTCTGGCAAACAGAGGTTAGGAACACAATCCCCGCCCATCCTGGCTAATAGCCTTTGATAGACCTATCTTCCATGAATTTATCGAGTTCTTTTTTGAACCCTGTTATAGTCTTGGCTTTCACAACATCCTCTGGCAACATCCACAGAGGTTGACTGTGCGTTGTGTGAAGAAATACTTCCTTTTGTTTGTTTTAAACCTTCTGCCTATTAATTTCATTGGGTGACTCCTAGTTCTTGTGTTATGAGGAGTAAAAAATAACACTTCCTTATTTACTTTCTCCACACCAGTCATGATTTTATAGACCTCTATCATATCCCCCCTTTGTCATCTCTTTTCCAAGCTGAAAAGTCCCAATCTTATTAATCTCTCCTCATATGGAAGCTGTTCCATACCCCTAATAATTTTTGTTGCCCTTTTCTGAACCTTTTCCAATTCCAGTATAACTTTTTTGAGATGAGGCGACCACATCTGCACGCAGTATTCAAAATAAGGGTGTACCATGGATTTATAAAGAGGCGATATAATATTTTCTGTCTTATTATTTTTTCCTTTCTTAATGAATCCCAACATTCTGTTCCCCTTTTTGACTGCTGCTGCAGATTGAGTGGATGTTTTCAGGGAACTATCCACAATGTGTCCAAGATCTCTTTCTTGTGTGGTAACAGCTAATTTAGACCCCATCATTAGAGTCTAACCTGTTAGAATCGCCATTATATACTGTGAATATATAATCCAGCTTCTTTCCAAATAAAGAACAGAAGTATTTACTGAATACCTCTTCCTTGTCTGTATCATAGAAATGTAAGTTAGGAAGGGACCTCAAGAAATCATATTGTGCTGAGGAAAAATGAATCAATACCTAGACCATCCCTGACAAGTGTTTGTCTAACATGTTCTTAAAAACCTCCAGTGATGGGGATTCCACAACCTCCCTAGGTAACCTGTTCCAGTACTTATCATGAAGTATTTTACCATCTCCATTTGGTTATAGACTTACACCATTGTTATGATCTCATTTGTTTCTACTTTATTTTTTTTTTAAATCCTCTGTATTGTCATTAACCCTAATGGTCATAGATTTTTCATGAATATTTGTAGCTTCCCTTATCAATTGTCAGTTCCTTCCCACATCCCATTTGTTATATGTTCTTTTCTTTAACTTGTTGCTTTCACTTGCCCTCTTAAAAGGATCTTTTCTTTTCAAGCTCATGACATTATACCAACATTCTTTAAGGGCTTCTCTACACAGAGTTAGTACACATTGAAATGGCTGATACACAAAATGCAAACCCTTCATGTGCACTAAATCTCCAATAGCTGCACAGTCTGTACTACTGTGCTACTTTCATGATATTATCATCCCTGATTTTAAGATGTGGGCATCAAGATTCCAAGGTTTCAAGATTCGGCACAGAGAGGCTAAGGTCCAAAATTTCCAGCATAATTTCTAAAGAGGAGATCTTGCTAACTTGTGCATGTGCCTAACTTTAAGGAAATGAGTAGTCCCACTGAATCCTTCTAGCTCCCCTTCTCGGTACCTTTGAATTTCCTCTGAGTCTCCATTAGAGCATCACTTTGGTTATAAGTATTAAGGCTCTCAGACAGTTCAGGAGAAATCTCCACCTGGTGCTGGAGCTTCACCTCCACACGCCTAGAGAAAATAATAAGATTGTTATTCATGTTAGGGAAAGTTACTGGCCTAAGGAGCCTAGGGAATGAATTACTTTGTTTATGCCAGCCTCAGAGCAGGTATAGCTCAGGCAATTGCAGTGTAAGCTTTCCCCATGGTGTCCCATCATGGTGCTTCAACCTTACCCATGAGAATCCAGCTCTAGGGATAAGAAAGAAATTCAGTCTCCAAAGCCAATTTACTTTCGAGCTCTGTGTTGTTCTGAACAATATGAGAGGACCTCTTCAAAGGCAGAAAAGACAATTTGGTGCCTATCTCCTCCTTTTATCCTTAAAAATCTCTCACTCTCTGTTATCATATTTCTGGTGCTCTTTTTTTCTGTGGACACCTGCCCACCGGGAACTGGAGTAAGACCCCCCGGCTCTGCTCCCTAGTATACTTCACAATTCTCTGAACACTCATCAGATGGTAAACATTCTGGATCCCTGCTGACTTGGGCAGGATCCAGTGGCCTATAGGTGAAAATCCCATATTCCATCCCTGGAATCCCAAGGAAGACAGTCCTCCAAGGATGGACTTTACTGGGAAAATATTTCAGGTTAATAACCCTTCCCATCCTATTGACACTTAAGGAGAGGACACCTACCTGCTCAAGATGCTGCTGTCCTCCTAGAGGAGAGAGAAAGACAGAGGGAAGCTCAATGTACATGTTGTAGTTAACAAAAAATTAGTTCTTAAAATCAGATCTTTGTGTTATTGTTATGGTGAAGTTTTGTTATGGATGGATACAGTGCTCCGAGTCTCTCAAGGCATCATGAAAAATGCAGAGTTAAAGTTGTTTGTGTTTGCTATGACTTTCCAGACTCTGAGTAGCTTCTTTACATTTAACACTGTATTTCTGGTTGTTTAATGTTTTTGTTTGTTTCTTACTTACAATGTTTTTGAAGGATTTTTACTCTTAATTGAGAAATTTGTAATATCAACCATGACTTCACCTTAACACATATGTTTGTCTGAGGATCATTGGTTGAATTAATAATGAAGTCTGGTAGAAGGTCAGATCTTCATCATAACTGCTCATTGCCTTTTCTATTTGGTGATTTTATCCATGGAAAGAGTATCATTGACTCCAGGCTGCAGGAGATTTGGGGGGGGCCTCACAAGTCTGTTTCACATTTGGAGCAGAAATTGGTGATGTGGAGCCAGGTATTTTGGGGATGTTATTTATTTACCAAATGTACACAAGCCCTGTTTCTTCAAGCACAGGTGGTGACAGGCTATATCTACACTTAAAATGCTACAGTGGCACAGCTGCAGCTCTGCAGCTGCATTGATGTAGTGCTTCAGTGTAGACATTTACTACAACATGAGCTACGCTGACAGAAGCACTCTTTTGTCGGCATATCTGTATCTACACGGGAGGCTTGTTGACATAGTTATGTTGGCTAGGGGTGTTGCCCTGGATTGGAGGGAGGGAGTGTAACCCAGTATATGATCAAGCTAATTGGAACCATATTATGTGCATTCAGCCACCATGAATTAATAAAATAGAACACCGCTTAGTTAAGGGTTAATTTGAAAGCAGGCTTTTAGAGGCAAGGTCAAAAGAGAGGAGAGAAAAGTAAATAATTGAGACTGAAGGAAGATAAGTGGATGGAAGACCTTGAGTTCAGGTGTCTCTGATATTAGAAGTTTATTGAAAGTTAGGAAGAGTGAGGATTCCTTAGGGGTCATTATGACCTATGTGTTTTGTAGAAGTTACTTATAAAAAGTCTAGATAATAGAGTGTACTTTGGAGCAGTCCTCTGAAGCCATCCTAAGAGAGATGATATTCCTGACACTTTTACTCCCCGGCAGGTGAGCAACTGGCCACTGTGTATCTGCCGTTAATTACTCAATACCATTCCAGACTTTAGGTAAGTATTTGGATGTTCTAAACCTATTGCTTATGTCTGTGCTTAAATCTAATAAATTAGATAGAGCACACTTACTTGCATTAATCTTTCATTCCACAAGTCCATGGGTCCAGATCTAATGCATCCAAGGGTGCTGAGGGAGTTGGCTGATGTGATTGCAGAGCCATTGGCCATTATCTTTGAAAATTCGTGACAATCTGGGGAGGTCCCGGACGATTGGAAAAAGGCAACTATGGTGCCCATATTTAAAAAAGGGAAGAAAGAGAACCCGGGGAACTACAGACCAGTCAGCCTCACTTCAGTCCCCGGCAAAATCATGGAGCAGGTCCTGAAGGAATCCATTTTGAAGCACTTGGAGGAGAGGAAGGTGATCAGGAACAGGAAACATGGATTCACCAAGGGCAAGTCATGCCTGACCAACCTGATTGCCTTCTATGATGAGATAACTGGCTCTGTGGATATGGGGAAAGTGGTGGATGTGATATACCTTGACTTTAGCAAAGCTTTTGATACGGTCTCCCACAGTATTCTTGCGAGCAAGTTAAAGAAGTATGGATTGGATGAATGGACTATAAGGTGGATAGAAAGCTGGCTAGATTGTCAGGCTTGTAGTAAGAGGAGGCCCTGAGAGATAAACCTTGGTATCAGAGGCCT
>NW_020664661.1:963623-999430 GCF_002925995.2 Terrapene triunguis | reverse complement strand
ATCAACAGGAGAAAGCAGAAGCACCACACTGGTAGCATCTGACAACAAGGCTCAACGGGTAGTGATCAACGGCTCGATGTCTAGTTGGCAGCTGGTATCAAGCGGAGTGCCCCAGAGGTTGGTCCTGGGGCCGGTTTTGTTCAACATCTTTAATGATCTGGATGATGGGATGAATTACACCCTCAGCAAGTTCGCAGATGACACTAAGCTGGGGGGAGAGGCAGGGATAGGGTCCCGAGTGACCTAGACAAATTGGAGGATTGGGCCAAAAGAAATCTGATGAGGTTCAACAAGGACAAGTGTAGAGTCCTGCACTTAGGAAGGAAGAATCCCATGTGACGCTACAGGCTGGGACCGACTGGCTAAGCAGCAGTTCTGCAGAAAAGGACCTGGAGATTACAGTGGATGAGACGCTGGATATGAGTCAACAGTGTGCCCTTGTTGCCAAGAAGGACAACGGCATATTGGGCTGTATTAGTAGGAGCATTGACAGCAGATCGAGGGAAGTGATTATTCCCCTCTATTTGGCACTGGTGAGGCCTCACCTGGAGTACTGTGTCCAGTTTTGGTCCCCCCACTACAGAAGGGATGTGGACAAATTGGAGAGAGTCCAGCAGAGGGCAACGAAAATGATTAGGGGGCTGGGGCACATGACTTACTAGGAGAGGCTGAGGGAATTGGGGTTATTTAGTCTGCAGAAGAGAAGAGTGAGGGGGGATTTGATAGCAGCCTTCAACTACCTGAAGGTGGGTTCCAAAGAGGATGGAGCTAGGCTATTCTCAGTGGTGGCAGATGACAGAACAAGAAGCAATGGTCTTATGTTGCAGTGTGGGAGGTCTAGGTTGGATATTAGGAAACATTATTTCACTAGGAGGATGGTGAAGCACTGGAATGAGTTACCTAGGGAGGTGGTGGAATCTCCATCCTTAAAGGATTTTAAAGCCCGGCTTGACAAAGCCCTGGCTGGGATGATTCAGTTAGTGTTGGTCCTGCTTCAAGCAGGGGGTTGGACTAGATGACTTCCTGAGGTCTCTTCCAACACTAATATTCTATGATTCATCACACGGAACTGCTGCATTCTCATTGATTTATTCCTGACACCACCTGGAGTGAAATAGTTAAGTTACCCCTGCTGTGGTTTCTGAAAACCCTGGGTAGCAAGAGGGAGTGGGTTTTTTCGCATCCCTGACTGACATAGCTATGCTGTTATAAGTTTTAAGTGTAAACCATTGCTTAACTCACTGTAATTTTATCCCAACAACACAAGGAAAGCCTGAGTCTCAGGTTTGGTCTCACTTAAAAGTTGTGTGCGCATAGATTGTCAGCTGGGGAATGAATGAAAAAAACACACCCCTAACGAACACAGCTATGCCGATAAGTCCACAGTGTACAAGACACAGCTGTGCTGATGGAGTGCTTCTCTCAATGTAGCTAATGTGTTGGGGAAATGGCATTCCTACCCTGGCAGAAAAACTCCTTCTGTTGGTGTACGCTGCACCTACACCAGGGGACTTTCCTGGCATAGGTATGCTGATATTGCTATGCCAGCATAAACTCTGTAGTATAGACAGCCCAAAACTCCTTCTCCGGGGCCACATGGCCTTTTCTTTACACCCACTCTGGGCAGCTTTTACAACACAAAGAAGCCTCAAAAGTGTTTACTGTGTGGGCTTGTCTACATAGGGAAGTTAATCTGGAGTTATGTAGGCTGTGAATTTAAAGTGCAATAGATATTGGAATAGCACCCTGTGTGGATATTCCTATTCTGGAATAAGAGTGCCTTTTTCTGGTTTAGCTTATTCCACTCTTATTCTAGAAGACATATGTCTGTACATGGAGTTATTGTGATATTGCACTTTAAATCCACATCCTACATACCTACCTTAATCTGAATGAATTTTTAAGCGTAGACAAGGCCTCTGAGTTAACCACTCATTCTCACTAACAACCTTCTAAGTGTGGTTATTGTGTGGCACATTAACTCTTAGTACAGGGAGTTTTGTCCTGAATGTTGATAGAGGTTTCGAAGGATTAGATTTGTATTGGTAAATACTGATTTCACTGTACACACACAAAAATACAAAAATATTTCCATCAATAATAATTGACATTTAGATATAGGCAAAGTAAGAAAAATGCTGCTTGAGAATTTATTTTATTTTAGAATATTACTTCGTATATTTTGACATGTGATGTTGAAAATTTTTATTTGAATGGTTATAATGCTTTACATTTTTGAATCTACATGTCAACAGTCATTAAATAATTCTTGTCTAACTTTCATTGTTTGATCCCTCTATCATTCCCAAAACTTTGAAAATTGGAATTAATAAAATAAATTAAAATTCTTAAAACATAATTTTGCACAACTGTGAAAATTTAAATCGATAACAGAAAAATACTTTAAAATAAACACTGAAATTACAAAATAATAAAAACTGAATTCTGCCAAGCCTAGTTATACTTCAAAGATCCCCAGTCAGCAAGCCATTAGCACCAATGACCCCCTAACAGACAGGAGAGGACCATATGTTTGCAACTTTATCCCCAAGTTATCTGTTAGCAGTGTTTTCTTTGGGGAGGTAAAATGCAATGAATCGTCTTCCCTGCTGTGTTTTCTACTTGTGCCATTTCCCACAGGTCTCTGATATTAATCTACATGCCGATGGGCACCAGGTGAAGCTTCCCCTTGGGGAGACTAGCCCCCTGTCCCGCCTCTTCCAGTGGAGGCCCCGCCTCTTCCGGCCAAAGCCTTGCCAGCTGCTCTCAGCCCCCCGTGTCCCCAGCCAGGGCAGGCAGGGGGGCTGAGAGCTTGGCCCCTCCCTTCCATGGCCCCGCCCGGAGGCTGAGAGCTCAGCTGGGGCTATGGAGGGGGGCTGAGAGCTCAGCCCCAGCTGGGGTCGAGCTCTCAGCCCTGCCTAAGACTGCGGCAGAGCTCTCTAAGCCCTGGCTGGAGCCCAGAGCCCCTCCCTCATTCTGCCTTTTCCACCTGTGGCCCTGCCCACGTCCCCACCCCATTCCATCGCTTCCCCGCGGCGTCATCCTCATTCCACCCATGGCCCCACTCCTGTTCCGCTGCTTGCCCCACAGCCCCACCCCCATTCTGCCCCCACTCCACCTTTTCCCACCCAAGATCCCTTTCCCCCCAGCTCGCTCCTTTCCACCCCCGAGACTGGAAAAACTCTGTGACCCCGCCGCAGGCCCAGAGCTGCGGCGGGGAGCAAGAGCTCCTCCAACCCCGGGGCTGTGGTGGGGGAGATTTTTCAAGGGGCCCAAATTGCCTGCCACTGGCCCCCCTCCCGCCCACGGCATGAGGTTTGGGGAGGCTTACCCTCCCCCAGCCTCCATTACACACCACCCATGTACATGCCCAAGGCAGGAGAATGTTGGATACTGTTGTTCTCTTCCATCTGAATGCCCTGTCTGCCTGAAGGAGGCACATTCCTTGCATTCACGGCCTGGTAGCACCATGTGCCAATCATGATCTTTAGGGGACAAGTGCCACCCATTCACCCTCAGGGATTGCTGAGGGTAGTTAACTGTAGGGTGCTGACAGTCTAGGGTGGCAGTGCTGAAAAGAGGTCAGTCCGTAATTCAGAACTATGGTTGAAGCCAGCTTCCAAGAGAAGAAATCTGTGAAACTGGGAGAATCTGGTGTTTCTGAGAAATACTCAGAGAAATTTCACCTCCTGAGAGGAAAAGTGTATCATTAAAAGGTTAAATCAGCCAAGCTTAGTTGTTTCCTACCTTGTCCTCCTGGGCAGAATCCTCTATGGGAACCACAGTGTGAGCTCTGTGTTCCTTGGACTCTCTGCAGATCACACAAATGGCTTCTCTGTCATCCTCACAGAACAACTTCAGCTCTTCCTTGTGTATTGCGCATAGATTCACTTTCTGTTCTCTCTCTGCTTCAACATGTAAGTGTTTAACTTGCTCTACTCTATTTGCCAGCTGCCAGTTCAGCTGGAAATTCTGTCTCCGGATCTGGGCTCTGCAGCTGGGGCAGCACAAAGGGTCATAGTCCCCCTCTGTACATGTCTCACTGTGCTTAGTGATGCAGGCGAGGCAGAAGTTGTGCCCACAGTCTAGAGTCACAGGCTCCGTCAGGTACTCCAGGCAGATAGGACATACGGCTTCATCTTGCACCCTCCCTGCTGAAGTTTTTGAGGCCATGTCTCCTGGACTGACCAGTGTTTTGCTGATTGCTTATTTTTAGTCTGTATGGGGAAGACAGAATGAGAAAAAATCAGTGAGAACTAATGGGGGAAAATGAAGCGTAAATGGCTGGGGGAAGATGTGGAAATGCAACGTGAGAATGGAGAAAGGACAGCAGAGGAGATAAGTATTCCAGACAGGCTTTGGACGGGGTAGATGTACTGTAAGCTATTTGTACTCCCAGGTACTTCCAACTCAGAGTCCCAGTGAGCTAGCTCTGATATTGGACTTGCTCTACTACTCTAGCTAACAGCACTTTCCCTCTAGATGCCCTTCTTCAGTTCACACTTGACTGAGTGATTTCTGTTCTTTTGTTTCTGCTCTTTAAGATTGTGGCCAGACCATGTGGAGGATCAGGGATTTATTCACTTTTTAAAAGCCACACTGCTTGCAAATAATCAATCATTCTGTTACAACCAGGCGGCGGTTCTGCTTTACCCTGGCTTGACCACACCCATTGGGCCAGAGAGTCTGGGTCTGTCAGTGATTCATACTCCATAGCGAGGTGAGGGATTTATACAGAGAAGAATCCATTCTGTCCAGGGCCGGCTCTAGCTTTTTTGCCGCCCCAGGCAAAAAAGCCTCCGGCCGCCCCCCCCCCCCCCCGGGGGGGGGGGGGGCCGGAGCCCTTGGAGGAGAGCGGCAAGCCCCGGCGGGGGCTCCGCTCTCCCCCCGGCGGCCGGGGGGAGGGCGCCCGGGGGGAGGGCGGCCAGAGCGCCGGGGGGAGGGCGGCGAGCCCGGCCGTGGCCCCGCTCTCCCCGGCGGCCGGAGCGCTGCGCCGCCCCCCTCCAGGTGCCGCCCCAAGCACAAGCTTGGTGGGCTGGTGCCTGGAGCCGGCCCTGATTCTGTCTTATATCAAAGAACAGCAGACAGGTATATTAGAATTCAATCACCTAGACCGATGACGATTGTCTATGGCTGTGGAGATCACAGTGGCCTTTGAAATGCTTGACTTTGAGCTAGGAAGGTGAGGGCCCTTCCAAAGCTAGATGAAGAGGTGTTATCAGAATAAGAGTGTGACACCCAGAACCAGAAGTCACTGTGTTACCCCTCTGCCTCAGCAAGAGGGAGCTTTGCTGCAGCTTAAACTGTGTCAGCTTCCTGACACATCAGTCTGTCCACCTCACCAGCAAACTCCTTGAGACTCTGTCAGTCTTACCCCTGCCTCGCAGGTAACATTCCCTGAACTCGAGTTCCTGAACCGCCTGGAAAAGTGTTCCTCTGCAGTATTCAGCCCCTATCACTGGATATTCACAGAAATTACCAAGACCACCACTTCCAAAGAGCCAGGGCACACCCAGCCGGTTAGTTTAGCTGAGGATCCACACTTTACTTCAATACACGGCACTGAGGTGAGTTTATTAATAAATTAGTTTTTGATTTTACGATAAGGAACTGAGATTTAAGCCATAGTGAACAAGGATAATAGAACCAGGAAATGGCTACAAAGAAAACCCACTTTCCAGTGTCTTGAACTGAACAGATCACAATCCTGGTCTCACGCAATTTCTCATTCACAGTCAGTTCTCAGAGTCCTCAGCCCTCATGACTGGGGGACCCGCTTTTAACAGGTTGCAAGGGCACTGGCCTCTTTGTCCCTTCAGAGATGGAGCCACAATATCTTTTCCCCTTTGCTTAGAGTTCAGAAAGCCTTTGAAATGCATTTTTTTAAAGTAACCACAGCCAAAGTTCTTCTCCCCTGCTACTTGTTCCTCAGGGAGCAGACGTCATGTCCCCTTTTTGTCCTCTTGTTAATTAGCTCTTTCTGTGGGTTTGATCACTTTGTTTACCTTAGATACAAATGTATCTTCAGTGTATCTGACCTAAAAACTTGACTCAGGCAGAGTGGTAAATTCACATGCCTTTGTCTGAGACGAACCTGTTTATCCGCTCTATTCAAATTGCTCGGTCTGAATATATTTTAGGAACATATTTCCAGCACATATACATAACTCTTTACACGCTAACCGTACATATGCCAAGTACTAATATCATTGACCAGAGGGTAACCATTTTTCATATGGTACCTCACAAGATACTTTGTGGATAAGTATTATGTCAACAGTGGGTTAGGCATAGTGAGTTTGTCAGGCCTGGTAACAGCTGTATTTACAGAGCAGTGAGCCCTTTGCCATTTGACAGCGAGAGGCTCTTAGGCTTGGTCTACACTAAACCCCCAAATCGAACTAAGGTACGCAACTTCAGCTACGTGAATAACGTAGCTGAAGTTCGAAGTACCTTAGTTCGAACTTACCTCGGTCCACACGCAGCAGGCAGGCTCCCCCGTCGACTCCGCGGTACTCCTCTCGCTGAGCAGGAGTACCGCAGTCGACGGCTAGCACTTCCTGGTTCGACTTATCGCGTCCAGACAAGACGCGATAAGTCGAACCCAGAACTTCGATTGCCAGCCGCCGAACTAGCGGCTGGGTGTAGACATACCCTTAGTGTCCCATAGGGGACACTAATCATGGTATGGAGAACAGAGAACCAATCATAACTAATACAATGATGTCTGCCGGAGCCTGCAGAAAACCTGAGACCTTAGGTTTGGAAGGTGTGAACTGCCCCATGCATCTCCACAGGGTGTTAACTCCAAGATGCCCTGTAGCAAGTCGAGCACTCACCAGTGTGACACCTCCTGCTGGTCAGTCCGGGAATTAGCTCTTTTCAAGCACTCAGAGCATGTCCTGCTGGCTGGTGTCTCGCCTGCCTCCGGCCCCGTGTCCCTCCCAGGCCCCGGTGCCCTTTACCTTGGGGTTCTACCCACAGCAGTCCCCACGCTCTGGGTCTCCCCTCCCAGGGAAGCCCCCAACCCCTATGCCCACCTTACCTCAGTGGCTACTGCCAGTCAGGGCCGGCTCCAGGCACCAGCCGACCAAGCACGTGCTTGGGGTGGCACCTTAGAAGGGGCGGCCAATGTTGGGGTGGCGGGGGGTGCTCGCGGTGGGGTTTTTTTGTTTTTGTTTTTGTTTGCTAAGGCAGCGCTTGAGGGTAGGTTTTTTTTGTTTCGGCCGGGCAGCGCGGGGGATGTTTCGGCGACACGGTGCGGCACGGCGCTCCGAGGGTTTGGGCGGCCCGGCCCGACGCTCGGGGGGCGGGGGTTTGGTGGCCCGGCTCGGCGTGGCGCTGGTGGAGGGGGGTGCGGCGGCACGGCGCTGGGGGGGGGTTATGACAGGGCGGCGCTCTTCTTTTTTGCCTGGGGCGGCAAAAAGTTAGAGCCGGCCCTGCTGCCAGTCGTCATCTACTCCCCTTTCTCTGGAGCAAACTACAGTCTGTAATGGTCACTCATCATTGGCAAGGGGGTTGGACCAGCTGCTTCTGCCTATCCCTGGGCTGCACCTCTGCAACCCCAGTACCTGCTTGGGCCTTAAACAAGGCCTCAGCCTGGGGAGTTGCCAGGCTGGAGCTCCCCAGCTCCTCTTGCCCTTCCCCAGCACTGCTGTGCTTCTGGTACCCTGAGCTCCCAGGCAGCTAGGTCCTTCTCACTCCAAGGCTCGAGTGAGACTCTCTCCAAAGCTAGAGAGAGACTGTTTGCCTTCTGGCCCAGCAGCTCTTTTATAGGGCCCAGCCTGGCCCTGATTGGCTGCCTCCCAGCCTCTTCTTATTGGCTCTCAGCCCCAGCCCTCTCCAAGGGTTGGCTTTTAACCCTTTCAGGGCTGGAGCGGGGTGACTGCCCCGCTACACTCCCCTAGGTTGTGGGTCTGGCTGCAAGTAGTCCTGTATCACAGACCACCAAGGGCACTCTGCTGAATAACAGCACAAAATATTACCCTTTATCTTAAAAGATTCTTTAAAAAAAATCTGCAGTGAACCAGATCTAGTCAAGATTCATCTCTGTTTTGTTTCATTTTGTTGATACACAACATTGTTTTAAAAATACAAGTGCACAAAAAAGTGAAGCTACCATGAATGAATTTCAACAAGACCTCAATTTCAAACACTTCCTATTAACAATGTTTGAAAGGGAACCAAACAAGAACTACACAGACAATGTAAAGGACATAAAAACATGTGTGTGAAGTTTCACATTGAAAGGACAAGTACACAAGAATATGTAACCTATTTCAGCACTTTTGAGAACACACCCTTAATGATGGAGCCATGACCATCATCTCTAATATAGTAATAATATTTTTAAATAATTGTTGCTGTAAAGAATTAACTAATGAATCCTTACAATTGCCTTGAGAGATATGGGAGTATTAATAACAAAGCTGGTCAATTCTTTGACTTCACATTTTTTGAACCGCTACCCCCCCAAAAAAGGTTTTTTATGGAAGCAAAAAATCTCACCTTGATTGAAATTTACTAGGTTTTGACCAAACAACAAAAAGATATAAGTAAAATGTTTCAAAAAATCAAACAGTTTTTTCAATGAAAAAACAAACAAAAAATTGCAGGAAGTTTTCAGAAAGTGTATATATTTATTTCCTGAATAATAATTGGCATTTTGCAACCCTCTCTATTAATAAGCTGCTATGGATTCAGGGGATGTGCTATGCCTCTGACCTTTGTACAGTCTTTCAGGGAGCATTGCTAGGCCCTGAGCCTCCACTTTTGACAAGGAGGAGCCCCACAGCTCTGCTACTCTGAGACTGGATCCTGGCTTCAACACCTCTGTTTCTCACCACAGCTCCTTCAGTGGGTCAAAAAGAGCCCTGATGGAAATATACCCTTTTGAGAGCAATGGAACCTGCAGATGTTTGCAGAGACGCAGCATGCCCTTTTCAAAACAAGCCATTATTTATTAGTGAGCTGGTGTTTAGGGACATTGGGCTAGAATGGAAAGCAAAGCCTGAACATATTTCTGTCACCCAACTTGCCAGCTTCTCCTTGTTCCATTAAGCAGGCCTCACTGTAAGCTCTGGCCTGGAAGGCCAACTGCCAGCTTGCAGCAACCTCCCTGCCTTGCAGAGTCATCCTTGATTGACTTCCCCCATCTGCTGGGAAACAGTTTTTTATGCAGTCTGCTCACACCTCAGTCCTTTTGTCTCCAGTTCCAGTTATGGTTTTTTCACATGTAGAGCCCCCCCCCCCACCACCACCACCACCACCACCACCACCACCTCCTCCCTTGGCCAGCAGTCATTAACAGTGAATAGTCTGGTTCTTGGTCTCCATTGTGTCTCACATGTTGACAGTTCTTGACAGTCCCTTCCTACCAATCCCAGCCAGATCCATGGGACACCCACCCAGATACTCATCACTTCCCCCTAGCTCTGGAAAGAGATTAACCCCTTCATACCTAGTGAGTAGCAATACAAAAGTAAGTGAGGAAACTGAGTCACCCATTTTTCATAAATACAAGTATCAGAGGATGTCATCCGACGAAGTGGGCATTCACCCACCTAAGCTTATGCTCCAATACATCTGTTAGTCTTAAAGTCTTTAAGACTCTCTGTTGCTTTTCATAAATACAGGCTTTCTCCACATTCTCCACAGAAACCCTTTTGCAAGGATGGCACAAAGAGGTCCAGTGATCACAAATCTCAAGTCACTGGGCTCTATGCAGTCAAAATGAGGAGTTTGGGGTCAGTAAATGAACCTCTATCCTGTGGCCTGGGCTACATCTGGCAGCCATTATACGGTTTGGGGTCTAGAGTAACAGCTGCAGTCCCACTCTTCTACCTGGTGTTACTGGACACCCCTTCCATGGTGGTCGAGTGCAGTCACTGCTGCTGAGATGTGTCGCCTCACCACCGCCCCAGACCGAGGCCTACACTTTGTGAAGCACTTGGTAAATATACCCTCCCCGTGATAGCTGGTAATCATCCGGAGCAGGAACAAGTACTGGCAGGAGATCCTTGCTCCTTAGTCCTATGCTCAGACCACTATGACATGTCACCTCCTAAATGTAAAAAACTGACACATGCTCTGGACACACCCACACATGCACAGAGGAAAGACTCACACTTTAAATACAGATCAAAGGTAGGGTGACCAGATAGCAAGGGTTAAAAATCGGGACAGGGGGTGGGGGTAATAGATATCTATATAAGAAAAAACCCCAAATATCAGGACTGTCCCTATAAAATTGGGACATCTGGTCACCCGAATCAAAGGACAAAACAAAAATTCTTCCCTTACCTTATGTGTCTGCAAACTCCAGGGTCCCTGGGAAGCTCCCAGCTCCCTCTTTGAGTTACAGTGAGTCCGGGAGAGGCCATTTTTAATAAAAATATTTTATTCTAAAATATAAATCCATTCATCTGAGTGTCTGATGTAATTCCAGTGGTTTCAAATGAATGATTGACTACTTCCCCCTCTCTGTGCAGTGAGTGGGTCTGACTGCTATAGGGAAGGGAAGGGAATATCAAGTAATCACATGATGTTTTTGGCATGAAGAAAACAACTCACCATTTTTATAATGCAACACATCTGTGATTTCTGCCATTCATCAGCCTCTCAACCAGCCTCTGGTTCAAGCAGAGTCACAAGAGAGTTTTATTTTCTTTTTTGGAACCCTTCCCAGCAGTAAAGAGGGGGAAGAGGAAAGACTGGTTGAAGCTACAAGGATAGAGATAACAGTATGGGGTCATTTTAATTGTGCGTTTCTTTGCATTCAAATATGTCTTTGTGTTGCAAGTTCAACCCTCACCTATAATAATTTAAAGTTTTGTGTAACTTTAACTTTGGATTTCTGAGTTTTCTCAAATTGCTTAGTAGTTGCTTATTGATAGTTTGTTTCAATAACTGATGGCTTAATGAAACTTCCTACTGCAAGCACAAAATTTATCAGTGCAGGAGACAGAGCTTTCTAGCCAATACGTCCAAGACTGTGGGATGAATTCCTGCTATTCTAAGAACCAGAAAAGTAATCATAAACAAATCCAAAAAACTTCTCCTTCATGTGCCAGCTGCACTGCTTTGATCTGCCTCTGTTAACCATACAGAGCAGAGAAGCAATTAACTTAAAAAAAAAAAAGGGCAATTTTCTCTCTGGAAAAGGGAGGAGATAAAATAGAAACATACCACACATACACATGGCAGTCATGCCGCTGAATGCAGGACTGGGAGGTGCTCAGATAGTTCAGTGATGGACACAGGATACATTCTGGTTGACACACACTTTCTATACCAGTATAACTATGTTAGTTGGAGGTGTGATTTTTTTTAACTGATACAGTCATAGCAGTAAAACCCCTAAAGTGGACACAGTTATACTGGTGTAAATGTATTTATACCAGTATAGATGTAGGGGGAGGGGCAAAGGGGTAGAGAAAGAGAGGAAGGAAAAGGGGGGAAAATCCCCAAAATGTTACCATAGAATCATAGAAATGTAGGACTGGAAAGGACTTCGAGAAGTCATCAAGTACAGCCCCCTGCGCTGAGGCAGGACCAAGTAAAAGTAGACCACTCAATTCCGCCAACCTGTTTTTAAAAACGTCCAATGACGGGGATTCCACAGCGTCCCTTGGAAGCCTATTCCAGAGTTTAACTACCCTGAGAGTTAGGAAATAAATCTCCTTTGCTGCAGATTAAGCCCATTACTTCTTGCCTACCTTCAGTGGACGTGGAGAACAATTGATCACAGTCCTCTTTATAACAGCCCTTAACGTAGCTGTTTTTTAAGACAAAACATGCCCAGTTTTTGTGACCTTTCCTCATAGGACATGTTTTCTAAACCTTTGATCATTTTTGTTGCTCTCCTGTGCCCCTCCTCCCTCCCCCCCCCCCATTTGTCCACATCTTTCTTAACATGTGGTGCCCAGAACTGGACACAGTACTCCAGCTGAGACCTCACCCGTGCTGGGCAAAGTGATACTCCTGTTAATACACCCCAGAATGATATTAGCTTTTTTTGCAACTGTATCACATTGTTGACTCACATTCAATTTGTGAAAACAACCAGGAGTCCGGTGGCACCTTAAAGACTAACAGATTTATTTGGGCATAAGCTTTCGTAAGTAAAAAACCTCACTTCTTCAGATGCATGGAGTAAAAATTACAGATGCAGGCATTATACACAAATTCGGCCATAACGCGGTAAAGCAGTGCTCCAGGGGGGCGGGGCTGCGCACTCCGGTGGATCAAAGCAAGTTCAATATAACGCGGTTTCACCTATAACGCGGTAAGATTTTTTGGCTCCCGAGGACAGCGTTATATCGAGGTAGAGGTGTATAATGACATATGAAGAGAAGGGAGTACTTCACAAGTGGAGAACCATTGCTGACAGGGCCAATTCGATCACGGTGGATGTAGTCCACTCCCAATAATAGATGAGGAGGTGTCAATTCCAGGAGAGGCAAAGCTGCTTTTGTAATGAGCCAGCCACTCCCAGTCCCTATTGAAGCCCAAATTAATGGTATTAAATTTGCAAATGAATTTTAGTTCTGCTGTTTCTCTTTGAAGTCTGTTTCTGAAGTTTTTTTGTTCAAGAATAGTTACTTTTAAATCTGTTATAGAATGTCCAGGGAGATTGAAGTGTTCACCTACTGGCTTTTATATGTTACCATTCCTGATGTCCGATTTTTGTCCATTTATTCCTTTACATAGGGACTGTCCGGTTTGGCCAATGTACATGGCAGAGGGGCATTGCTGGCACATGATGGTATATATAACATTAGTAGACATGCAGTTGAATGAGCCTTTGATGGTGTGGCTGATGTGGTTCGGTCCTCTGATGGTGTCGCTAGAGTAGATATGGGGACAGAGTAGGCAACGAGGTTTGTTACAGGGATTGGTTCCTGGGTTGGTGTTTCTGTGGTGTGGTGTGTAGTTGCTGGTGAGTATTTGCTTCAGGTTGGGGGGTTGTCTGTAAGCGAGGATTGGCCTGCCTCCCAAGGTCTGTGAGAGTGAGGGATCGTTTTCCAGGATAGGTTGTAGATCGCTGATAATGCGCTGGAGAGGTTTTAGTTGGGGGCTGTACATGATGGCCAATGGTGTTCTGTTATTTTCCTTGTTGGGCCTGTCCTGTAGTAGGTGATTTCTGGGTACCCATCTCGCTCTGTCAATCTGTTTCCTCACTTCTCCAGATGGGTATTGTAGTTTTAAGAATGCTTGATAAAGATCTTGTAGGTGTTTGTCTCTGTCTGAGGGATTGGAGCAAATTCGGTTGTATTTTAGGGCTTGGCTGTAGACAATGGATCGTGTGATCAATTTGTGATCCACTAATACCCACAAATTCTTTTCAGCAGCACTACCACCTAGCCAGTTATTCCACATTTTGTAGTTGTGCATTTCATTTTTCCTTCGTAAGTGAAGTATTTTGCACTTGCTTTACTGAATTTCATCTTGTTGATTTCAGACCAATTCTCCAATTTGTCAAGGTTGTTTTGAATTCTAATCCTGTCCTTCAATGTGCTTGCAACCCCTCTCAGCTTGGTGTCATCTACAAATTTTATAAGCATATTCTCTACTCCATTATCCAAGTCATTCATGAAAATATTGAACAGTACCGGCTCCAGTAATGACCTCTGTGCGACCCCCATAAATACACACTCCCAGTTTGACAGCAAACCATTGATTACTACTCATAGAGTACAGTCTTTCAAACAGTTGTGCATCCACCAGATAGTCAGTTCATCTAGACCACATTTCTCTAGTTTGCTTATGAGAAGATCATGTGGGACTGTGTCAAAAGCCATCCTAAAATCAAGTTAGATCACGTCTACTGCATCTCCCCTATCAAGTAGGCCAGAAACCCTATCAAAGGAAGAAATTTGGTTGGTTTGGCATGATATCTTTCCAGGTATCAAAGTTAGGCTGACTGGTCTATAATTTCCCAGGTCCTCTTTGTACCCCTTTTGAAAAATAGGTACTATGTTTGCCCTTCATTAGTCCTCTGGGACCTCACCTGTCCTCCATGAGCTCTCAAAGATAATCACTAATTGTTCTGAGATTCAGCTAGTGATGAACTTCAGCTAGTCCTCAGCTGTTCTTCCACATTCCAGCAGTACTGGTCAGGGACTGTACGGGAGATGGTTCCTTATTCAATGCCGGGGAGAAAGTATGCCCTAGTAACAGCAATAAGAAATATATTTGAAATATACCAGCAGACTTCTCTGCACCACTGTTGGTTCCGGATCCAACACTGATCCAGATGTTGGTATTGGCATGAGTGTCAAATATGTAGGTTTCAGAACTGATGCTGGTCTTAGTGTTGGTGCCAGTGGAGTTTGTTGCAGCACAGACTGCTTCCACACACCCAGTTTCGATACCTGGTGAGATTTGGAAGATTTCTCTTTCAAGGTCATAAGAAGATAAGGACATAAGAATGGCCATACTGGGTCAGACCATAGGTCCATCTAGCCCAGTATCCTGTCTTCCGACAGTGGCCAATGCTAGGTGCTTCAGAGGGAATGAACAGAACGGGCAATCATCAAGTGATCCATTCCATCGCCCATCCTGGCTAGTAGCCGTTGATGGATCTATCCTCCATGAACTTATCTAGTTCTTTTTTGAACCCCTTTTTTTGTTATAGTCTTGGCCTTCACAACATCCTCTGGCAAAGCATTCCATAGGTTGACACAGGTCTTCCTATGTCTATGAATGTTTGGGATACGGATCTTTTTTGCAAGCTTTGATCCCAGTGTTTTATGCAGCATCTATCAGTCTCCTTTGCTTTTCTCAGAATAGACAACTGAGACAACTGTTTCATCCCAGCCAGGACTCTTGTACCAGCCTGTCTGGGGCCATTTCCAATGGACAAGCTAGACCCTCCCACATCAACCTGGCCCCACATCAGTGTACTGTGCTTCCTATTCCCCTCACAGCACTGCCCACCAGACTGTCCCAAGGATGGACCAGGGCACACAGGCAAATGCCCTTGTGGGTGCAAATAATGTCAGGATATAGAATAATCACATGGTTTAAATAACTTGAGAAAAAAATGATTGGGGGAAGTTTGTTTCTGTGTGAACTTCCTGCCTTTCCTCATCACCCTCCCCTTCTCACCCAGTTTCATTGAGGGAGACTCCCTTTGGAACTGAAGAAAGCCAATTAAGCAGGGAGGGTTTGTGGTTTTTAATGAATTTTCCCACCAGGTATTTTTAACTTAAGGAAAAATATGTATCCTTCTTTCATTTAGTCCATTTGCCTTCACTGTTTGGGTTGTGGGGGGCGGGGGGAGGGTTTCTGGTTTCCCTTCTCAGGGGCACTGTCTGGTGTGAAATACTGAGCTAAGGAAGAAGAAAGAGCTTGAGAGGTGCTGCTGATGGGTAACTTGAGCAACTGATTGCACCCAAACTGAGTGCAGCAGGGGAGGTAGCTCTGGATGTGCATTTTCCCTCTATCTCCAGGATCATAAGATCTGAGTGATACAAAAATCTTCAATGTATTTATCCTCACACCAGCTGTGTGAGAAGTGCTATCATCCCATTGTACAGATGAGGACTAAGGTACAGAGACATTAAGTGATTTGCACGAGGCCACACAAGTCTGGCAGAACAGAAAATACAACCCTGGTCTTCAGTCTCAGGTTCACCCCCTAACCCTTCCTCTGAAGTTATAGCTCCTTCGTATGCAGTTCTAGCCCTTCTGCTTGACTGAGCTTATGTCGTTCTGTTGGGGAAGAGGTGACCTTAAATGCACTGGAAGTTTGATGGGGCAGACCTCAGCAGCACTCTGGAGCTATGAAAATTTACACTGAGGATCTGCCCAGAACTGTCTTACCAGAGATAAATAAATAAACAAAATGTAGAACAGAGAGCACTTTAAATTTAGGATCTTTCCCACCACAATGATAATGGGCCTGCAATGCTTCTCAACCTATTTACCATTGTGGGCCACAAATACAGCTCTCTGTGTGTTAGATGGGCCGCATCCACACTATATATATACTACCTCTACATCTACAAAAACAATAAGGTTTAGTATTTGTTACATGACAGCAATAGTACCTTTCATTTCAACACTGGAAAATGTCTACCAAGAGCATTTTAAATTAGCAAATAAATCAAAACATTAATGATTAAAATTAATTAATTTACTGTAAGGTTGGCATGGCATGGTGTATTGCCACCCTTACTTCTGTGCTGCTGCTGGCGGCACAGCTGGGCTGAGCACCTGGAGAGCACGGCTGCGGAGCCTGCCTGCAAAGATGGGGAGCCCTGGCCAGTGTGGGATGCCCCCCCAGCCAGGGTCTGCCCCTCATGCACCCAGTCCCCCCACCCAGAGACCCCCCCCCCCCCCCAGAATTCCCCCCCCCCCCCCATCACCCAACCCCTCTGGGTCTGTCCCTCCAGCATCCCAACCCCCGCAAAACTGGGCTGCCACATGTGCCTGCCATTCAGAGACAGGGTGCCCTGTCCAGGGCAAAACACCCCCCCTAGGGACTGCCCCCTCCAGCATCCAGTCCCGCACCCAAGAACTGCCCCCCATGCACCCAGCCCCCCACCTAGGGACTGCCCCTCAGCACCCGCCAGCAACTGCACCCAGCCCCCACAAGGACTGCCCCCCAGCACTCAATCTCCCCATTCAAGCTTGGAAGGATAAATTTTTATTGGTAAATGTCAGTAATTGTTGATTTCAGCGCACAAACATACACAAAGCAATGAAAAAAATATTTACATTGTTAATCATCAATATACACAGATAGACAAAGTAAGAAAAATGCTGCTTGAGAACTAGTTACAGTTTGATGTAAGGATATTTACTTTGTCAACATTGCATGACAAAATACACAATTTGTGCTTTAATGGTTATAAAGCTTTAACGAATCTCAACGTTTACTGCCATTAAATAATTATTGTCTGACCACCCCTTATTTACAGACTCTCCTGCAACTGTGAACATTTCACTAGATAAAAATTGGAAAAACATGTTTAAAATCCACAATTTTGCACAACTGTGAACATTTGAACAAATAAAAATAGAGAAAATGCTTAAAAATAAACATCAAATGTTATCGATCAAAATTATAAAAAACACACTGAATTCTGCCAAGCCTGTCTATGAGGAGTAGGGGAGAGTGTAAAGTCCCATGGGGGAAGAGGGGAAGTGTGTAGGGCTGTGCGAGGGAGTGGGGCTTTGAGGATATTGGGAGGCATGGGGGAGAGGGGTTAAGCTGTACATTTTATTGCATAAGAAATGTCACCTTGACTCTGTATGTCCCAGTTTTCTAACATTTGTTGTTTGGTTTTTATTCTAACACTAATATTCCTGTTGCCCCTTTGCCCCGTGGTAGCAGATTTTACAGCAGGTCATTTTCCCATTGCAGGAGAATTTGGTGACCCAGAGTCAGGGTATTTTCTAGTGTAATATAATATTTTTTTACAGTGTGTGCATGGGTCCTATTTCCTTCTATGTTCTCATCATATTACCATGCAACATCTGCTCCTACTGGTGTTTGGTCAGCAGGGAATGACCATGGTCCTGTCTGCTCCCTCCAGGAAAAACAAAATGGAACAAAACAAAAAAAGTATTAATGTGGGGGGGAAATCCACAAAAATCACTTCATATTTTTTGAAAATATTTGATCTCCCATCACTGTGAGGGCTTCAGCAGTGTTGGGAGTGGTCATTTAATAATCAGAATAGGGACAAGAAACACTTCAACAATTTTTAAGGCACTGAAATAACTCCACTTCTCATGAACTAATGCATAAAATGGGTGAGCTATGCCATGAATCACACCCTGACTTTGAATAGCATTTACCAATCTCACTGTCACACTGACTTCTCTCCTTCATTGTCACTGCTCTTCACTCCCCCTGCCCATCACCTGTGTGTGTGTGTGTGTGTGTGTGTGACAATTAGTGCTGCCCACTCTTCCATGTTTGGTAAGGTGTGTGCCCCAAGCACCAGTTATTCTCACACTCACGCTGAGGCCCAATGACTATGGAAGTATTTCTATACAATGGAACAGCTTCTACAGGGGAGACTGAGAGAACTCGCATTAGAATAGCCCACAGCTCAGTGATGAACACCTGCTTGTGAGAGGTCGGAGACCACCTGTTCAAATCCTTTTCCCCCTGAGGCAGGCGGGAAGGGGGGAATTGAGCCAAGGTGTGGGAGACCCAGGTTAAGTGCTTGTTCTAACCACAAGGCTAACAGTTATAAGGTAGGCAGCTGCAGAAACTCCTCCTCCTGACAGATTTTGAATAGGACCTGAGTGGGCAGGAGGCCTCTGAGCACACCTTCTGGATTAGACCCTGCAGGCATGATAGGTATATGGATGTCTGTCTGCCCCTGCTCTGTGGATTGCACTGGGGCTCTCAGTGGGAGACAGGCATCCAGCTGCCAAGAGTGAGGCAGAAAAGGCACTTAGGACCTTTTACCAAGAAAATTCAGGTGCCTACAGGGTTGGGGGGGTAGGGGATGTGTGAACTGCAGTGGTACCAAAACTGGGACTTAGGCACCTATAGTTGACTTGTGAATCTGGCCTCAGATACTGTGGTGATGGACCCAGGATAAGGCCTGATGGACACACAGCATCTGTACCAGCATAACGATGTCAGTTATGGATGGGATTTTTTGTACTGATACAGTTATACTGGTACAACCTCCAGAGCGGACACAGTTACAGCAGTGTCAATATATTTATACAAGTTCAGCTGTGTGAGGAGAAGGGGAGCGGAAGAAAGGGAAAGCAAACTAACAAAAATGTTGTGGTTTTTCATTATATAAAAATTTCATATGACATTTTTTATTTTCATTAAAAGTCTTTTTAACACTTCTTGCTCTAGATCCTCACATCCAGGCTAGGTATAAATTGTGCTGATTCTTTCTCCAAAACACCTCTAAGACGCAGCCTCTCCCATCCACCCACACAGCTGAAATGCTTATCCAAGCTCTCATTATTGTGTATCTCAATTGCCGCAGAATCCTTTTCTTTGGCCTTGACAATGCCACCTCACTTGCTCATGTCCACTAAGAATGCTGCTGGAAAGTCATTCTCTTAACCTCACCACTTTGCCCGTCACCCCTCTCTTTGCATCCCTCCACTGACTCCCCCTTCTCTACCACATCAAACATAACCTGCTTGTCTTCATTTTCAAGGCCCTTTCTGACTTATCTCCACCCAATTATCATCTCCCATTCACTACCAAAAGGTCAACTCCCACCTCCAATCAGCCCATGGGACCAGCCTCCATCACCCCCTTCTTACATTGCAAATAAGCACCTTCATGCTTCCTCCCATGCTGCCCCTCAGGCCTCAGAGGAACTACCCATAAACATCCACAAAGCTCCCTCATTCTCCTCCTTCAAATCCCTCCTTACAACTCTTCTTTGCCCTGATGTCTACAAAAGGCCACAGGTCTACAACAGTTAGGCCACAGGTGTACCGAGACCACCACTTTTCCTGCTGAGCAGTGCTGTCTCTTTGTTTCCTTGTGCTGCCCTGGCTGGCTGGCTGTACCCAGCTGGTGGCTTAGACTGTACGCTCTCAGGTGCAGGGACCATCATTTCATTCTGTGTTTGTATAGCACCTAGCACAGTGGAGTCCTGGTCCATAAGTTGGACTCCTAGACACTGTGCTAATACAAATAATATAGAGAAATAATAAAACAATAATGTAGCTAATACCCACTTCCAGGCCCCTTTATGCTGCCAGAGTGGTATGAAGGGGCTTCAGTATAACTGACAACCAGTCCCACTTTTTAACTCAATGTTCTTTGAGGTGGGTCAATGGCCAGGTATAAGGGACCACTGACATTGAAAAGGTATCCATTAAAATGTGGTCATCTAGCCCACATGAAGCCTATAAACTTTGGCAGACAAGCTGGTGGGGGGTCAAAGGGGAGCTGAAGAGCTAGTAGCCAATGACATAACAAACAAGGGATTCTTTATGCAGAGATCTTTAGTCAGCTTTCTATGAATATCTAGAAAAGCTTATACTGTACATCTGGGATTTTCAATGGAGTCTGAGGGAGGGAGGTACCCGACTCTGATGGAATTTCAATATTTATAAAGAAATCTCCACTCTTATCTGGCTTATCATGACAAATCCCAAAGGGAAGTGGCCGCCTTGCAGATTGAACTCTACCACATCAATCTCTACCTAAATCTTTAACATGGCCCACCTGGATATTCAGTCCATCAGTGGTGATCTTATCACACCACTTTTGGTGGCCATGTGATCACTGGCTGTGTTGCAGCATTCTGTGGGAAACATGTTTTGGAATTCCTCGATATTCCAGCCTAATAAAATATCCATGCCTTGAAAGCCGTCAAAACCGATGGAGATGATTATCGGATTCAGCTTTAAATATCCTTCAATACTTTATTGACATAACTCTGTTTTAATTATGACTGAGAAAAAGGCAGAGAGAGAAGAAACACAGAGATCTTTAATAAAACTTAGTTGGGAAATCATATGAGCTGAGATTAAGTATATGGGGGCTGGTCAGTGACAATGTTTCTGATTATTAGTGTGCGTTTCAGTGGTGTGTTCACGTTACTTTAACAAAGAAGTTTTCATATGTGAATTTTCTCTTAATTTTAATATAAACACCACCTGAAAGCTCACCCTTTGTATATGACAACAATCACTTCCAACACTCCCTCTCCATTTCAGATGGCAGAGCATCTGGAGGAAATAACAGAATAAGTGAGATGAGATTTTACTCTGTCACATTTACGATGGCATTGCCCTTATTAACTGACAATGTTTTTATTTTGATAGAGGAATACACACACACACAGAGATCTTTCTAAAGAGGCCAGATAAAAATTAATCTGAAGCCTTGCACTTTTATTTCCTCTTTCATTCAGGTATATCAAAGCTGTTGAATCAACCGCCACTCAACATCACAACCATCTTAAGAAATACTATCAGTAGAAGAGTATTAGAACAACCATACTGAGTCAGACCAATGGTCCATCTAGCCCAGTATCCTGTCTTCTGACAGTTGCCCGTTGTGACAGGATCCCCTGGGTACAACCTGGAATTGGGGTATCACTGTGCCCCCTTAACTCTCCAGCCTGGGCGATCTCTCACAATGCTTTGCCAGTGACAAGCAGCAAATCCCTCCAGGCACTGTTATAACTCAGTACAACAGGATGTGGAGCCCCACACCCAGCTAAATTGCGTGAAAGGCACCAGCAAATCTCCCAAGCCCCAAGCCTTGCACCTCAGATATGTACCGTCTTGCCCTGGTCAGAAGCCTGGCCAGTGTTAGTTTATTACCCAGTCTGCCACTGGCCTTTGTAACCTGAGCTGAGATTTTCCAAGCACTTCAACCAAAACACATTGTTTTCGGTAAAATATAAAGCAGATTTATTAACTACAGAAAGATAGATTTTGAGTGATTATAAGTGGTAGGCACAAAAGGTCAGAGATAGATACCAAAGAAAATTAAAGGTAAGCGCACAGTCTAAATCTTAAACCTTATTAGACTAGGCAGTATTTAGATCAAGCAGTTTTCTCACCCCACTGTATGCTGTAGGTAGATTTCAGTTCTTAATACACAGGCTTCCCCCTTAAGCCCAGGGCCAGTCTCCCCAGTTCAAATCTTTGTCTTCCCAGCGTTCTTGTTGCTTCCAGCGTAGGTGGGGGAGGAGAAAGGCCAAAGCATGATGCCACTGTCCCCTATTTTATATCTCAGTCCATATGCCTGGAAAACACTAGCCCACACATGTCCTGGTGGGCTTTGCTGAGTCACAGGTTGAGCAAAACCCAATTGGGAAGCCCTCTTACAATATTATAAATCCCTTATTTACAACTCCCCTGTTGATTAATGGTCACTTACCACCCTCCTGGGAGTGGCTCACCACCTAGCAGTAGAGACTCACAGAAATATGTTGTAAGTTTGATACAACCATACAGCAGTCATAACTTCATACACACTAACGATATACATATTTGGACAGAACAATGGGTTCCAGCAGATCATGTCCTTTCATATGATATCTTACATGGCATGCTTTGTATGAAATATATCATAATTATATGATGGGGTGAATATGGGGGTTTCAGGGTGCTGCTTTGAGGTACAGAATGCCACATCCATGTCAGTTGCTTTTGGCAGTTGAAGGTTTAGGAACTTGGGATTGCATCCCTGATCATCTTGGTTAATACCCATTGATAGACCTATCGTCCATAAAATTATCTTATTCTTTTCTGAATCCAGTTATTCTTTTTGGAAGAGTTATACTTTTGGCTTTCACAAGAAGTTCCACAGGTTGACTGTGTGTTCTGTGAAGAAGTATTCCTTTTGTTTGGTTTAAACCTATTGCCTATTTATTTTATTTTGTGACCCCCCGGTTCTTGTGTTATGTGAAGGGGTATATAACACTTCTCTATTTACTTTCTCCATGCCATTCATGATTTTATAGACCTCTAACATATCTCCCCTTAGTTGTCTCTTTTCTAAACTGATCAGTTCCAGTTATTTAAATCTCTACTCATATGGAAGTGGTTCCATACACCTAAGCACTCTGTTGCTCATTCTCTGTACCCTTTCCAATTCTAATATATCTTTATTGAGATGAGGAAACCAGAACTGCATGAAGTATTCAAGATGTGGGCATATCATGGAATTATATAGTTGCATTATATTTTGTTTTATTATATATCCCTTTCCCAATAAATAGTTCCTAACATTGTTAGTTTTTGTGACTGTCACTGTATGTCGAGCACATGTTTTCAGAGAACTATACAGGATAACTCCAAGATCTCTTTCTTGAGTGTAACAGCTAATTTAGATCCCATCATTTTGTATGTATAGTTGGGATTATTTTTTCCAATGTGCATCACTCTGCATTTATCAACACTGAATATCATCTGCCATTTTGTTGCCCAGTCATCCAGTTCTGGGAGATTCCTTTGTAACTCTTCCCAGTCAGCTTTGGATTGAACTATTTTGAGTAATTTTGTATCATCTGCAAAATTTTCCACCTCACTGTTCACCCCCTTTTTCTGATCATTTATGAATATGTTGAACAGAACAGATCTTTGAGGGATCCTGCTAATTACCTCTCTCCACTGTGAAAACTGACCATTTATTCCTACCCTTTGTTTCCTATTTTTTAACCAGTTACTGATTCATGAGAGGACCTTCCCTCTTATCTCATGACTGCTTATTTTGCGAAGAGCCTTTGGTGAGGGACTGTGTCAAAGACTTTCTGAGAGTCCAAGTAAACTATATCCACTGGATCACTCTTGTCCACATGCTTGTTGACACCCTCAATGAATTAGATTGGTGAGGCATGATTTCCCTTTCCCACCAGTTTGTCTGGTTCTAAATTTAGGCTTACCAGCGTGTACTTGCAAGAATCACCTCTGGAACTTTTTTTTAAAAATCAGTATTATGGTAGATTCCCTCCAGTCATCTGGTACAGAGTGATAGGGTACATACCACAGTGAATAGTTCTGTATTTTTTTATTTGAGTTCCTTCAGAACTCATCTGATCCTGGTGACATATTACTGTTTAATTTAACACCTCAGTCTGGGGCAGTTCCTTAGATCTGTCACCTAAAAAGAATGGCTTGGGTGTGGAGTTCTCCCCCACATCTGCTGCACTGAAGCCCATCTCCCCCTATTCCCTCCACTCCTCTGCACCCTAATCATCTCCTCCCAGGAAGCATTCACATTTTATTTTCTGAAATAACCTGAACACCTTCTGAATTTTCTGCTGTACTCAGATTACATTTCTCCAACATAAAAAGCCCCTTTGGACAGAGGCAACAGGCCAACAACTCATTTCCAGATTTCTGCCTAGAATGGGTTCTCAACTTACAATGCCTGGGTGTTGTTCTGGTTTAATGGCCACAGCACATTCCTTGAGCCACGCAGGTCACAGCAAAGCCTGGTGGCTAGTAACCCTCTTGGGTACTCTGCACATGTGCAGTATAATCCATTCAGTGCATGAGGAGAAGGCTCCAGCCGGTCTGGAGAGCTTAACTCTTTATTGAATAGAACATTTTAAATGTTGCTCCTCCTAAGACAGAGGTCCCCAAACTAGGGGGGCACGGAGGAATGTCTGGGGAGTGCGGCAGGCCTGGGCCAGCCCCCACAGGGAATGGGGAGGAGCACCACCCAAACCGACAGCACCCCCAGCTCTACCTCCGATCCCAGTTGCAGCCCCATCTCCTGGCCCTGTCCCCAGCCTCAGTGCGGCTCCACACCCAGTCATGGGCCCGGCTGCTGGCCACCTCCGCGGCCCGGCTGCAACTCCACTCCCGCCTCTGCCCCCAGTCTCGGCCCATGGCCATGGTCCATTTCCAGTCCTGGCCCCGGTCCTGGCCCCAGACCCACCCTCAGCTGCGGCTCCAGCCTGAGCCCCCTTATCTCTGTCCACACGTTTGACCCCCTCAGGAACCACAGCCCCCCTCCGAGCCCCAGCTCAGGGGAGGGCCGGGGAGAGGGGAGGAGACAGGGGTAAGGGGGGGCACAACCATCAAAAGTTTGGGGCCACTGTCCTAAGAGGTAATGGGTGTCAGGCACATGGGAGGATAAATGCTAGTGAGATCCTTTGAGGTCCGATCAGAGCAATGACTTGATTCCCCAAGTGTGCACAAAAATTTGTTGGAAAATCCATCAATTGTAAGAAAAACGGTTGGGGGGGACTATATCTTAGGAACTCCTTTGTCAAATGACCCCTAATTTGGTCATTAACCCTATCCCTTGCTCCTATGAGGCACAGCAACTTACAAGGCAATCCAAGTATCTGTGCAGATTTGAGAGCACTAAGAAATGTTATCCTTAAAACAGAAAGGGCTTCTCAATTTTAACTACAGTGGAGCTGGTGATCCTGCACAATTTGCCAGCTCTCTGCTGGCCTGAGGTTTCTCTCTTGCACAGCTTGTCGGCACTGAGGCCAGGAGACATCTGTATGCGATCCCTCTCAACACGGGGAGATGCAGGCTAGACAGAAACTGCGCCCACAGTCTAGAATGACAGGTTCTGATGTCGCAAGAAGCTTAACTCTGGAGACTTTTCCTAGGCTTCCCTGAGGCCCTGGCTCCCTCTGGAGAGTGGAAAAGGGTAAGTCTCACTTTCCTGAGCTCAGAGATATGCCCCACCTGCACGGCAACTGCGAGTTTCCCTTCTTGAAACTGATTCATGCTGTTTGCTGAGATGCTAGGAACCCATTCAGAGAGTCACAGCCCTGGAGTCTTTTGTGAAAATGTAGCATTGCCGACCTCCATGAGTCAGCCTCCTCAAAATAATGAAATTAACCCCCACATCGGTTTTTTTTAAGATTATATCATGTTTTTGGTCTCTTTAGATGTCTGGGACCCCCCCCCCTCATCCCCAGTGTGTGTGAGACAATTAACTCCCCCCTCACCCACATCTACGGAGTGAATTGATGTCTGCCACCCTGCACAAGCTCCCATCCCCTCATCTGCCCGGCCCCCAGTCCAGCAATTAATCCGCCCCCAACCCTCAAATCAATCCATTCCCCCACAGCCCCCGCATCAGTTCTGCCCCCCAGATCTGACTGACCCTTCAATCCTGCCTAGCTCCCACATCAATCCCCCACCACATCTGCCCCTCCCCCAGCCCCCACATCAATCCCCCACCACATCTGCCCCGCCCCCAACCCCCACATCAGTTCCACCCTCACCTCTGCTCCTCCGGCAGCTCCTGGGGCTCTTCATGTCCCTCTCCCAGGCCTGGGGGCTGCCATGGGGTCCCCTCTCTCCCTTTCCAGGACGGGTGATGCGGGGAGAAGCAGAGGAGATGAGCTGGCTGCCACTCACAGGAGGGAGGAGAAGAGGGAGGAGGCAGTGCTGAGCTCGCTACCCTCGCGTGGGATCAGAGAATCCGCTTCCCATCACGATTTGCTACTTTGCTGTTACTGAGCAGGCTGGAGGGACCGGAACATGCTCAGTCACGTCTGCTGAAGCCGCTGCCCTCACTTGCATCCCAATCAGCTCACTGCAATCAAAGTGGGCAAGTCGGAGGGGAGAGGGGGTGGAATTTGTGCAGGAGCCAGATAGGGGTGCCAGGCATCCGGTTTTCCACCGGAACTTATGGTCGAAAAGGGACCCTGGCGGCTCTCGTCAGCACGGGGCCCGGGTCTAAGGCAGGGTTCCCTACCTGCCCTGCCTCCACACTGCTCCCAGAAGCGGCCGCCAGGTCCCTGCAGCCCCTAGGCGCTGGACAGCTAGGGACTGGGACTCGGGAGGCTCCATGCGCTTCCCCTGCCCCGAGTACTGGCTCCACAGCTCCTGTTTGCCGGGAACCCCAATGAATGGGAGCTGCGGGGGGCAGTGCCTGTGGGCGCGAAGACACTGCACACTGCCGCCTGGCTGCACATGCGCCTAGAGGCTGCAGGGACCTGGTGGCCGCTTCCTTGGAGCCACAGTAAGCACTGCTGGGACCCTGCACACACATCCCTGCACTCAACCCCCTGGCCCTGCCTGGAGCCCCCTCCTTCACCCCAAACCCCTCTTCCCCGGCCCCACCCGAGCCCTCACCACCCCCAGCACCCCAACCCCCTGGGTCAGCCCAGAGCCTCCTCCTGCAGCTCAAACCCCTCATCCCGAGCTTCACTCCCAGCTGGAGCCCTCACCCCCCAACAGACACACGCTAATCCCCTACCCCAGCCCAGAGTCCCTTCCCACACCCCAAACCACTCATTCCCAGCCCCACCCCAGAGCCCACACCCCCAGCCAGAGCCCTCACCCCCCTGGCACCCCAACCCCCTGGGTTAGCCCAGACCCCCTCCTGCACCCCAAACACCTCATCCCCGGCCCCACTACCAGCTGGAGCCCTCACCCCACGACACATCCTAACCTTAGGGTGACCAGATGTCCCTATTTTATAGGGACAGTCCAGATTTTTGGGTCTTTTTCTTATATAGGCTCCTATTAGCCCCATCTCCATCCCGATTTTTCACACTTGCTGTCTGGTCACCCTACCTAACCTCCTGCCCCAACCCAGAGTCACCTCCTGCACCCCAAACCCCTCATCCCTGGGCCCATCCCAGAGCCTGCACCCCCAGCCCAGAGGCCATAACCCCTTCCGCACCCAAACCTCCTGCCCCAGCCCAGTGAAAGTGAGTGAGGGTGGGGAAGAGCGAGTGACGGAGGGAGGGGGGGATGGAGTACGTGGGGAAGGGGTGGAGCCTTGGAGAAGGGGTGGGGTAGGGGTGTTCGGTTTTGTGTGATTAGAAAGTGGGCAACACTAGGACCAAAGTGTCTCCAGAGAAGGGTAAAACAGGGGAAGGAGATGGACAGATGAACAAAATTGGGAACAGGGTGCAGGAGCTGGGGTTCAGAAAAGGGGAGATGCACTGCCAGACAGTGGGAGAGGGGGAAACCCCAGGACAGGGAGGGGCAGATGGGATAAAAGTTACCACAAATGGGGTGAGCCATCTGCTGTGGTTGGCTTTGTGTTCTGGGCTTGTCCATCCCAGCACAGCCCCACCCCTTATTTATATATATATATATGGAGATATAGCTATCTCATAGAACTAGAAGGGACCTCAAAAGGTCATCAAGTCCAGCCCCCTGCCTTCACTAGCAGGACCAAGTACTGATTTTTGCCCCAGATCCCTAAGTGGCCCCCTGAAGAATTGAACTCACAACCCTGGGTTTAAGTAGGCCAATGCTCAAACCACTGAGCTCTTCTCTATCTGCAATGATGGACTGAGCTCCCAATGGAGACTTGATTCAGGGCGATATGTTACACAGAGACACACACACTGCCATAAAACAAATGGATACTTTTTGTGTGTGTTTCTGATGCTTCAAAGAATTCCTGCTTTGTTTCCATAGGTGTCAAACTTCTGCACAGGGCCTCACAGCAGTTCACCAAATGGCCTTATCTGCTGTCCTAGATTGCCTGTCATCCACTGGAAATGCAGTTTCACTCCTTTTAATTTATTTTAAAAATACAATTTTTAATATGATGTTTGCTACCGTACAAAGAAGAGGGCAATGTGATAGCTACCCTCAGGCGATTGCAGACTAAGTCCAGCTGGGATTTGTCTGTTCATTTATCCATCCATCTGTAATATATGTTTTTCTCTCCATCCTGTGTCTATAACATGGCTAGGTATTATAGCCAGTCCAAATCCTTACAGGGTCTATTTCTGTAGAACATAGAGGCTCTCCTTCTATGTTTTATGGGCTAGATTCTGCTCTCCTACATCAGTGCAAATCTGGAATAAGGAGGAGAAACTTCAGATATGGATTTATTTCAGATTTACAGCATTGTAAATGAGCGCAAAACTTGATCCTGTCTAGTGTGTAAATCTCCTCAGCAGTGATGGACAGTATGCTGTCTACAAAATTATCTAGCAGAGAGAGCAGTGTATGTGGGGTGAGAACTTTTGGGTTTGATTCCTGGTTCTGCTACTGTGTATGGAGAGCAAGTTGCTTACCTCAGTTTCCCCATCTTTAAAACGTCCTGACCACTGGACCATAAGATGTTTTGGACTGTACAACGATTTGTGCTTGTTCTCTGACCCAATTAATGGTTAATTATTTAAATGAAGTGAAATTGCTTCTAAAAGAGCTATTGAGAGACACCCTTGTGAGAGTATCCTATAGCTCAGTGGTCAGTGCACACTCCTAAGACCTGGGAGCTCCTGTTAAATCCTTTCTCTGTGTCAGTTGGAGGCCAGATTCTCAGGTAGGGTAAATTAGCCTAAACCCATTGAAGTCAATGAAGCTTTGCTGATTTAAACCAGCTGAAAGTCTGGCCCAAAATTACCATTTAAGCTCATTTTGTTAGATACAGTACACAGTTACAGCTGTGTAACAAGAACTGGCTATTTACTGCATAATTTGCTTTCCCAGCCCTTGATATGCCTTAGCAGCCAGAGGCCATGTCCTAATAATTTAAATAGGAAGCCACAGAAAACAAAGTCACAGCCCTGGAGTGGGTGTGTGAGTGTCTGAAACTTTTTCACCCTTGAGCTCCCATCGTTTAGGCCTTGTCCATGCTGGAGATAGGGTGTGTTTTTTACAATGTGTAGCCCAAGGTCCAATGTGCTTCAACAGCAGCCCTGGGAACTACAATTTGTGGACTACAAACTGCAGCATGTTGGGAGAACTCCCTGGTTCCTGCCAGGATGTACCCTCAATCCTACCCTCTCCCCCCCACCTCCCAGCAGGAGGTGTCAGCACTGACTGAGCTGGGAGCATGTAGCAGGCAAGCAGAGAGGAGGCTGATGGACTGTAATCTTGTTCTATGTTCTTTACAGAATAAAGTCTTGTTCTGGTCTGAGGTGAACACACACTGACACACAATGCAGAGCACACAGAGGAGCCTCAGGCCCAGTTTCCCAAAGTTGTGTAAAAGGTAGCAACACAGGCTTCCCCTATCTTGAACAACCTCCTCCTACTGGGCCACTGAACAGGACGGGGAGCTACATTTTTTTAGTTATTGGTGCTGTGACTCAGATAGGGGAAATTTAATTTTTTGTACAGTAGGGAAGCTGCCACACAAGTGAACCAGGATAGCATGGATTCACAGTTTGGAGCCCACGAGGGTTGGCCTAACCCTGATTTGGTGTCAGTGAGAATAGAGACCCCCAATGGGTGTTGTAGCCAGGAAACTCCTGCTACTAAGGGTGAAGCTATTGGGGGGAAATCTTGGGGAGGAACACAGTAATGCCATACCTCCCTGCACAGCACCAAATCCGTGGGGTTCCTGTGTTCAGTGGTGGTGCAGATTGCAGGGTAGACATAGAGCACTGGATAAAAGATATACAGTATCTGCTAGCAGCCACTGACATTCTTGAGCCTTTGAAGTTCCCCACTCTTGTCAGATACATGGAGGTGGGAGGGGAGTATAAATTAGTTCTTAACCTGCCACCTCAGGAGCAGTTTCCAACCCAAGCTATTGAAGAGCTTAGAGCAGAGTACAGTGACTGCCATTTATTGCTGGACCCCATGGCAGACTTTTATGAGAGATGCCAATGCTCTAGAGCAGGGGTGGGCAAACTTTTTGGCTCGAGGGCCACATCTGGGAATAGAAATTGTATGGCGGGCCATGAAGGCTGACACAATTGGGGTTGGGGTGTTGGAGGGGGTGAGGGCTCTGGTTGGGGGTGCGGGCTCTGGGGTGGGGCCAGAAATGAGGAGTTCAAGGTGTGGGAGGGGGCTACAGGCTAGGGTGGGGGGGTGAGGGCTCCGGCTGGGGGTGCAGACTCTGGGGTGGGGCTGAGGATGAGGGGTTTGGGGTTCAGGAGGGTGCTCTGGGTGGGAGGGGGATCAGGGCTGGGGTAGGGGGTTGGGACATGGGGAGAGGCTCAGGGGTGCAGGCTCCGGGCCGTGCTTACCTCAAGCAGCTCCCGGAAGTAGCAGCATGTCCCTTCTCCAGCTCCTACACGGAGGCACAGCCAGGTGGCTCTGCACGCTGGCCCATCTGCAGGCACCACCCCTGCAGCTCCCATTGGCTGTGGTTTCTGGCCAATGGGACCTATGGGGGCAGTGCTTGGGGAGGGGGCAGCTTGCAGAGTGGAGTACCCTCGCTGCCCCTACACATGGGGGAGGGCACCATGCCACTGCTTCCAGGAGCCGCGTGGAGCGGCCCCTGACCCTGCACCCTGTCTAGAGCGCCGGGACGGGGCAAGTCCCAGACCCTGCTCCCCAGTGGGAGCTCAAGGGACGGCTTAAAATGGCGGGTGGCCCAGATTTGCCCACCCCTGCTCTAGAGAGACAGCTTCATCCTGCGCCATCAAGTTAGAGGCCCTATTGCGGGTAGTAGAGGAGAAGCTCTGAAGGGGCCATCCTTTCCGTGATCGGGACTATAAGTTGACACAGCAGTTCATGCAGGGCATCCGGGAGCGAGAAGTGCAGGACAGGTTGGCACCTATGCAGCCTCCCTACATGACATTCTGACAGCTGCAAGAAGAACTGTGTCAGCTGGCCCAGCATAGGAACATAGAGGGTGGAATGGATATGCCAGCCCAGAGGATAAACAGCATGCAACAAGCTGCTCTGTCAGATGGTGCTGTGCAGGCTGCCTCCACCTAGCAGTACCCCAGATCATGTGATGCTGAAGGCAGTAAAGGGCCTAACTGGGCTAGTCCAAGAACTGACTGTCCTCCAGAGACAGAGCCATGAGAGAATGGGACAACTGGAGGAACAAATACTGCAGCAGGGTGCAGTAGTGAGGACGACACCCCAAAACTCTAGATGGGGAAATGGTCAAGGTTCCCCTGATGTTAGTGTTCATGGCACCAGAGACCGTTTCATATGGCACCGTTGTGGACAAGAAGGCCACATAGCCCAGGGCTGCCATCAACCCCCTCAGCCTCACCTCATGGGGCCAGGGCAAGGTGAGGCTTCCTCTTCTTTAAACTGCTAAAGCCTGACATTGAGGGGCAGGTGAAGGGCATAGAGCTGGTGAGAAGTCCACCAGTAGCATTAGTGTTCACAGCTTCCCAGCGTACTCTACCAGTTGCAACTGGCATGCCCGCCTGGTGGGGCCCTTGAACAAGGAAATTGTGGAAGTGAATGGTATCCTGTGCAAGGCTCTAATTGATTCAGGGTCTCAGGTCACAACTATCACAGAGGATTTCTGGAGAAACCACCCTACCCTGGGCCAGGTGCATCCCATGCCTGTAGATACCCTAATAGAGGGAGCCGGTCACCAAGGAGTCTCCTATCAAGGAGCAATCAAATTAGATGTATCTTTTCTTGGCCGATCCTACAAGGGAGTCCCTGCCCTTGTGGTGCCTGGGACAAAGTACTGCCAGGGAGTCCCCATGTTGTTAGGGACAAATGTCATCTGTTCCAGTTGGCAGGATTTAGTTAACCAGTGGGGGAACCAATTCCCGGCCTGCCTAAAAGGGAAGTCACCAGTCTGGTATGCAGCCTCTTAGCAAGAGAGGCCATCCTTGAGATACACTGGCAAGCGGCCCATCTTGTTAAGAGCTGGAGAAGGAAGAAGTATACCTGTGAAGGCCCCCTGGGGTACAGGATGTTATATTTATAAGAAGCACACGGAATCTTTTTAAAAGGGGATAAGGCAATATGCCGCGTTTATTGAGAGTACAATTTAAGCATTGAAATCAGCATATATTTTCATTCACACATATACACACACACATCCCAAAAGGTTCTGCTGCTGGATCTTATAGTTACCAGTCCTTAGTGTTGCTCAGTCAGTTCCAGTGACCAGCTGAAACTGCACACAAGGGAGGGGAGCTGGGGCTCTGTCAAACGCGTTTGAAGCTCCAATGTTGCTGCAGAACGAACCCAAAGTTCCATAGCAATACACCCTTCTTTTATAGTGATAAGTTCCCATACAAGTCTATGGAAGTAGTATAAGGGCCCTACCATCAATCAAACCCTAACCCCTCCCATTAACCCCTTAAGCCCCGCCCCGTGACCCCTTGGTCCCTCCCGTCTGTCATCGGAAGTCCCGCCCCATGGGGGTATTAGGTGCCACTGGACCGGAAGCAAGGTGTGTCATGTGACCCCTCTAAGAACTCCTCCCACCACCCTCTACCAATCAGGAGGGGTTTCGTCCTGATAGGACCGCCCCGAGAGGAGATGTTGACCAATCAGGGTGACTTCTGGGGCGGGGGTGACCGGTCCGGAAGTGGGTCATGTGACCCCTCTAAGAACTCCCCACACTATCCTCTACCAATCAGGAGGGGTTTTGTCCCAAAAGGACCACCCCGAGAGGAGATTTTGACCAATCAGGTTGACTTCTGGGGCGGGGGTGACCCGTCCAGAAGTGGGTCATGTGACCCCTCTAAGAACTCCCCCCACCACCCTCTACCAATCAGGAGGGCTTTCGTCCCAACAGGACCTCCCCGAGAGGAGATTTTGACCAATCAGGGTGACTTCCAGGTTGGGGTGACCCCTCCAGAAGTGAGTCGTGTGACCCCACTAAGAACTCCTCCCAAGGCCCTCCGCCAATCAGAGTGCAGCACCATTACCCCATAAGTCCCAGCGCCAGACAGAGGAGGCAGCCATCTCTTACCAAGGACACGTGTTTTCGAAATCGCAGAAAGGCTGCTGAGAGGAAACATGGACTCCTTCACCACCCCCGTGAGAACTTCAGACTTTGTTTTAGCCCCGAACACCTTTGGACTTGTGTGGAGAAAGCGCTACATCAGCGACAGTTCCGAGAAGGAGGAGGGAGCGACCGAGTTGAGCCCTTTGGCCCAGCCGTTGCTGGATACGCCGGAACCCGACCCCGAAACCCTTGTGAGACACCCCAATGAGCGTGACGGCCTCTCTTTGTCCACCCCCTCAGAGGTGGAAGGCGATTGCGGCTCGGGGGAGTCACCGGCGGACAAGGCAAACAGAAAAGACGGCACTCAGGTAAATGAATGATTAAGAAGCAACGGTCGACAAGGGGTGGGTAATGGGTTAGGAACCGGGGGTTGCGTAAATTAAAAAAAAAAACAAGCAGTGGGGTGCTTACACAGTTTCTTTTTTCTGAAAATCTCTCAACAGCTCGACGATGCCTTTCTAGAGGACCCGGAGGCCCTCGACAGCGTTGCATCAAGCCGCGAAGATGAACCGGGCCCACCGTGGTTTTGCTCAACACTGATACAAATTGTTGAAGAAGACTCTGAGGATGATGGCTATGAGGAGTTTAGGAGGCGGCTTGTCATAGAACTAACTGAGCCAGTACCACGTCGTGAGCGTAAAAAAGTCATGCGGACTATTGTACACGTTGCTGTTTATGCTGTCCTTAAACACTGCCTTAGGGAAAAGCTTTTTGAAGATTGTGAGGGCTGTGTCATAGATGCGCCAGGCCAACGGCACCATGACTGTGTGACTTGGACTTCAGTGGATATAAACTGCAAGCTCCGGGGCCTGTGTGCTGAGCTGTGTTTGGAAAGCTTATTAAACACTGTTATTGCCATAGGTTATGCTATGCAATGTCTATGCCTAACCCAAGAACATTTAGCGCAAGGGGTGACCTTGATAAATGCTGTGCAATTCAGTGGAGACCCTGACCATGTTTTAAAGAATATGACCAAACCGGAAGATGCCTGCTTACAGCGTTATATTGACCGTCTAGTCCGCACAAAAGGTTACAGAACCCTGCTTAAGAAAAAGACTATTTGTAAGAAATCTAAAAGGATTAAGTTAGAGAATGGTGAGGGGACAAACATGTGATATAAAACTTGGTAGCTGTAAATTTAAAAAAAAAAGGGGGGGGGATTTCTGACTATCTGTGTTTTGTTAGAAGGCCTTTGGCCCTTAAGTGAGCTAAAAAAAGTTTTAATGAAGCATCTTGGTTTGTATTCAAGGAGCTGTATGTCTTTTAAATAAAAATAAATAAATTGTGAGAATTAGCTCTTGTGTTTCTGTGTGTGTGTGTGTGTAAAACAGACCCATTTATAGCAAAAAGCTGAAATGTATGTTGTGGTAGGGGGGGAAAAAATCCTAAAAGTGTGTGTACAATAAAACAAACAGGGCTAGTTCAGACACGTGTTTGAGTACAATAGAGTTAATATGGAGATATACCTATCTCATAGAACGGCCTTTACTAGCAGTACTAAATATTGATTTTGCCCTAGATCCTTAAGTAGTTCTCTCAAGGCTTGACCTCACAAGCCTGAGCTTAGCAGGCCAATGCTTAAACCACTGAGCTATCCTTAGTCTGTTGAACTGAATGGGTTTAACCACACACACCCCTCACTGAATAGCCAGGGTGACTGCAATTACTTACCCTTGTTGCTATAGGGTTACATTTGATGGGAGTGCACCCATAGTAAGGGGTGGGTGGGGGTGGATGGTGAGTTCTGCTTAATATGAAATGAAATTAAACCTCAGGAATTCACAGATGCTATTGGACAGTTTAAATATAACCCCTGGGGTTGGTAGAGCACTATTGGACATTTAAACGACCCAGGAGTTGGTGGAACGCTATTGGACAGTTTAAATATGGCCCAGGAGTTGGTTGAATGCTATGGGTCATTCTTTCTAGGAAACAACCCCACCCCTCAAACTTTAAGCATGAAAGAAACATGTTTTAAAAAACAACCAAGCCCCAAGACATTCATTGATATCTGCAAAGGGCCCCCCACTTGGGAATGGGTACTGTTTAATACTGTAAGAAAGCCACAAATGTATTTTAACTTAAAGGAAAAAAAAAAGCCCTGTTGTGCAGACAACATGGTTTCACTACCCCAGATCACAAAAGGGAATGCTATGGGAGGGGTGATTAAATTAACCTGTTAGCAACTGTGTTGAAGTCTGTTTGAAACAATGGGCTAAGATGGTATAAAAACCTCAGGTATGCTGGAGCTTGTCCTTTTCAACAGAAAACTTTCTTGGATAGCTGCTGGACTGCAAAAAGAGGTAAGACTTGCTGTCTTTAACTCTGAAACTATATATTATATAATGCCACTCTTTGCCCATGCTATCTTAGTAAATAATGGTGCCTATGTTTATTGCAGTGTGATCTGTTTAGCATGGAACCAGTAACTTTAAACTGCATTTCACCACCAGGCCAAGGTAAAAACCATTTTAACTATAGTTGTGCTTAATACTGTTGAATTAAAAAAGTATTACACAGGTTGTATAGGGATTTGGTGGTAATACTAACTAACATTTTTGCTTGTTCTTGAACCTGAAGGCCCAAACACACATGAGGGGGAACAGAACAAGCATGTGCCTGCAACACTTTATCCCATAGTGAAAGGTAACTTTTTTGTTTGTTTGTTTTTTGCAACTGGCTTTTAAATGCATGTGGGTTTTTGAAAAGTATATGGCTGCAAACTTGGTTTGGTGTGTCTTATAAAGCTGCTGTTTTGTGTGTGTGTGTGTGTGTG
>NW_020664661.1:940916-963523 GCF_002925995.2 Terrapene triunguis | reverse complement strand
GGGGAATGCTACTAACTAAACCAAAGGCCCCAAACACACATGGCTAGGGGACAGAACAACTATGTGGCATTTAAATGCATGTGGGTTTATTGAGAAGTATTTGGTTGCAAACTGTGGGTTTTAAACTGGTGGTATGTGTGTTTCAAACTAACAAGGGTTTCTGTGCAAAAAGGATTTTAAAAGCAGTTTTGGTTTTTATTCTGCAAAATGAGATATATTTAAAAACCCGTGTTTGTTGTACAGCCTGAAATGGATTATTTTGTTGTAAAGCTATGACTTTTTAAATAGAAAAACACCCTAATGAAATGTGTGTGTGTGTGTGTATGTTTACAAGACAGTTTCATGTGTCTTATAATAATGTTGTTGTTTGCTCCACAGTACAGTCAAAACATGAGAGATCCTTAGACCAGAGGGAAAACAAGCTGAAAAGAAAAAGGAAAGAGACAGCTGAAAAGGAAAATTCACCAGCATCAGTGATGGATGGATGGATGAAGCCCTGCAAATATATTTTGCTTTTTGGTTTGGTTGTTCTATGAGGTTTTGTATTTTAAGTAAATACATAGGTGTGGGTGAGAGAGATGGTAAAGTTCAGTTTTGTAAAATGTTGTTGTTGTTTTTTCCCCCCTCGTAGGCCTGAGCAACTTTTCTGACAATGCTGTAGTCAGAGCTACAAGGACACCTCCTCCAGAACTGCCAACGAACCAGGAATCTGCTTTGAGACCTTTAACAACGCAAAACAGCACAAGAGAAGCATCTGGGCGGTCCAAACCTCATATACGTCAAACCCAAGGACAAAACAAAAGACTCTGGTAAAAAACAACCATGCCACCACAACTCCAGTTCCTCAGCGGCCACCACCACACCAAGCCCTGAGGAAACTGTGAGCGAAAACACCCACATTCACAAACCCAGAGCACGCACTCTAGGGGTTCTGAATGTGCGCAAACCTAGAGCATGCGCTCTAGGGGCTGCATTTAAAAAACCAAGGTCTAAAAGGTTCTGCGATGCTGAGGTATTGCAATCACACAACTAGCACTCTAGTTCCTCAGCGGCCACCACCACACCAAGCCCTGAGGAAACTGTGAATGTGGGCATTTTCGCTCACAAAACCGGAGCATGCGCTCTAGGGGTTGTGAATAAAAAACCAAGAACTGACAAACCATTCTCCCAAAACCATACGCTCGTCACAGCTCCCCCATATTCTAGTATTTGGGAAGAGTTTGATGCTTCCCTCAGAAAAGTGATAGATGCTGTATCCTCGGGGAGTCTAAAAGAACGGGATTATAGAAAGAAATGGGAAAAATATGATGCTTTGTTCAGAACAATGCTGAAAGACATGAGGGCTGGAAAGGGTGGCTCTGAGCAGGCATGACTAGTCGTGAAAAGGGGCCTGGGTAAAAGGGGCACCCTCCAGGGTACACATAAGCTCATGTGTAAACAAAAGGGGGGACAGCGCTTGGGGGATAAACAGATGGCTGCCAAAAAGTTCCAGGCCCGGGTTGTTTTAAAAATTTTAAAAAGGGCTAGAGGTAATGAGGAAAAAAAACAAAAACAGAAAGAGATGCCCCCTACTGGAGGCTCTCAAACTGGCTTGTCTGAAAATGGGGCGGTGGAATCCGACTCTGGTTTAGCAAATTCCCCAGAGGGCTCTCTAGACGGGTCCATTCTACTCCCAATGACCCTCATGGAGATGCCTCAGTCTGACTCTCAAATAGCATCTGATGTAGAAGATGCCGCTAATGATCCCATAGAGGAACGCCCAAGTAATCCTGAAAATGCCGAGGTGTATATGGAGAGAGTGAGAAGTTGGCAACGTGAATTATCCAGATTTGGGGGGTTGGTGTATTGTGAGGAATTTCGTTTTGTCAATCTTGAGCAAATAAGTTCAGCTCAGCAGGCTGTTGAAGCCATACACCAGGGAATACAGTCAGTGCTCGATGACGTTAATGGTAGGGTAGGCCCTGATGATTATGTTCAGTTACGTTTAGAGAGCCGTAATTTAACTAATTTTGTTTTCGGTCAAAAGAACTAGGGATGAGCTGTCTGCTGAGGATTTCTTAAATCAGACCTCAAAGCTGCTACAGAGCAATAGAGAGTTGCATGTCGATGGGACATTGCGCCTCGTTGTGACAGTTGTAAAAAACGGGTTGGGGCGCGCATAGAGTTTTTTTAAATTCTATCCTTAGTAGTCAAATTATTTATAAAAAGAGACCGTGTTTTTAGTAGACCTGACTTACACCGGTACCAATCTGTGTTTTGTGGGTGGGCTCTTGGCCGTCATGTCCGATCGTAAACATACGGACGCAAAATTGTTAGCAGAGGCGAGAAAGTTACATGAGAAACTGGGGTGGTCAGATCAAAAAAAGTTATGCTCAATGACATAGCAAAGTTTGAACAGCATTTAAGAGTTAACATACAGGTGGTGCTGTATACGGCAAAAGGCGGCTGGGGCTTTTTTAAAACAGGGGACACAGTGTACCCCAAGACTTATTTGCTCCTGTTGCACGATGAGCATTACTATGGGGTTCTGGATGTAAAAAAGTTGTTCGGAGCGAAAAATTATTGTGAGTTTTGCCACACTGTGTACAGCCACGACCACTCTTGCAGGTATAATTGCCGCCTCTGCTTGAGCGTAACGTGCTCAGACAGCGTGGGCGTGCAGCAGCAGTGTCCTAGCTGTAGACTGTATTGTCGGTCCAAAGAGTGTTTAGACAGACATATCGACTGCATCAAAAAACCAAGTTGAATGCCTGTCTAAAACTTTGTGTGATAAGTGTCAGTCTTACGTGGATAAGCAGCATAGGTGTAAAGGGAGGCGGTGTAAGCAGTGTCAGGGTTTGATCATTGGTGATGTAGACGGTCACCTCTGTTTTATGGACAGCCTTAGAAAGCCCGAATCTTCAGAAAAGTGTATATATAGATGTAAGCAGAGTCAGGATGAGCTCTACCCTGACATCTGGTGGTGAATTATGGCGAGTGTGGAAAAGAATTCCAGGGGCTGATCTTGTTTGCATAGGCACACCCACTCGCCTGGCAGGAAACACAGCAACTGAAAGTGGTTACTTTGGCTGGTGTGGGATCCCCAGTTTCTCTATTATTGGGGCAGGAAGAATAAAGGTTTGTTACCCTGATTCTGTGAACCAAGGCCAGTGGAACTGTTGTATGACAGAAGGACTGAGTGAGTCCTTCACCATTACCTAAGTAGCATTTGCTTGACAAGGGGCATGGGTTACAAAACCCAGTGAATTGAGAGAGGATGGGGACAGGTATTTGTACCTGATGGTATGGGCCCCCTCTGAGGGTTTGAAACACCAATTGCACTGCCTCCTCTCTCCACTGTTGAATGTCAGAGCTAACTTTGATTCCCTTAGGAGTCTAGTTACAGGCTGCTGAGCTGAATTCACTTTGGGCCAATGGTGCACCAGCACTATGAGCTGAAATCACAAAAGAGCTGATGTTGTTAAGAGCTGAGATCACTGAGTGCTGTGTTAACTAGTGGGGGAGCCTGAAGCTATATTGCTCAGCAGCTGGCAGAGCTGTTTGCGGGGACGGCTGGAAAGGCTCACAGGTCGGTGAGCGGAGCAGCTTGTAGAGCGGCTGTGTCACCTGTTATTGTGAAAAAGCACACAATCCTATGACGGGGACATCTTTTGGCTTTGTTTATTACAAGACGCAGCTCAAGACCGACTATCTGAACCGACTTGGTTTTGTAGTGTGGACTCTTTGGGAGCACGAGTGGGAGGTGATGAAAGAAACAGACAGGGAGCTTGCAGACTTTTTAAACCAAGCCCAGTTACCCCACCTTCTCGTGCCTAGGGATGCTCTTTTTGGGGGGGGAGGACAAACGCTATCCGCCTATATTACAAGCCTAACCCCGGGGAAGAAATCCACTATTATGATTTTACCAGCCTGTACCCTTTCGTAAACAAAACCAAAGAATACCTTATCGGACACCCCGATATAGTCTGACAAATTTGGACCCCTTGCAAATTATTTTTGAATTGCAAAAGTTAAAGTGTACCCCACACGAGGCCTCTTTTTCCCATTGTTACCTGTCAGAGTGGGTGGCAAGCTTATATTCCCGCTATGCCGAACCTGTGCGGAAACCGAGCAGCGGGAGACATGCACCCATACTGACGAGGAGCGGGCCATCCTGGGGACTTGGTGCACTGTGGAATTGAACGCGGCCATAGCGAAGGGGTTTGCGGTGGCTAAGATCTATGAAATCTGGCATTTTAATTAAAAATCTGATAAACTCTTTTCAGAGTACATAAAATTACACCTCCGCCAGAAACAAGAGGCCTCAGGGTATCCCAGTTGGTGCACAGACGAGGAAAAACAAAATAAGTACGTTAGCGATTTCTACCAGAAAGAAGGCGTGCATTTACGCCAACACGAGATCAGATCAAACCCTACTAAACGCCAAATCGCTAAACTGTTTTTAAATTCTCTGTGGGGTAAATTCGGCCAAAGATCCAACCTACCCAATACCAGCAGTGTGAGAGATCCTGACGAACTCTTGCAGTACCTGTTCTCCCCCAATTATGAGGTTTCATCCTGCGAGTTTATTGATGATGAAACAGCATGCGTGTTGTGGAAGCACACAAAAGAACGGTACTCTGTCTCTGGCAATACCAATGTTTTCATAGCCTCTTTCACCACCGCTTATGCCCGCTTAGAATTATACAGCCTCCTAGACCGTTTGCAAGAGTGGTGCCTATACCACGACACTGACTCAGTGATATTTGTGAAAAGGGAGGGTGACTGGAATCCCCCTCTGGGGGATTATTTAGGGGACCTCACGAGCGAGATCCCGCCAGATCAACACATCACCAAGTTTGTGTCGGCAGGCCCGAAAACCTATGGGTACAAGCTGTCGGGTGGAAAGGCCTGTATGAAAGTCAAAGGTATTACCCTAAACGTAGCAAACTGTGAAAAGATCAACTTCGACAGTTTGAAAGATCTAGTCCTGGACTATTGCACAGGTCTGCAAGAAAACACCTCAAAAAAGATAGAGATGCAGCAGCCTCTCTTTGTTTGTAAGAAACAAAAACCAGTGGCAAATAGAGACAAAAACCCTTAAAAAGACACAAAAAGTGGTTTACAACAAGAGGGTCCTAGGAGAAGGTTTTAAAACACTGTCCTACGGCTTTTGAAAAAATGGATACGAGGTGGAAACACCCCTTTTCTGCCATTCTCGCGGGGCCTAGCAACTGCAGGAAAAGTTACTTTATAAAAAACGTGTTGGATAATGCCAAACACACACTGTCTGTTATGCCTGAGAATATCGTGTGGTGTTACAGTTGTTAGCAACCTCTGTATAAAGAACTGCTTTGTAAATATACCTTTATCAATTTTGTGGAGGGGCTGCCTGATGCTTTTGACGATGACAGTTTGTTTGCTACTAATAAAGTAAATATGATTATCAGACAATCTGATGAACTCTGCTTGTGAAAGCGATGAAATCGAGAAAGCCTTTATCAAGTACATGCATCACAGAAACCTGAGCATTATGTATATAGTTCAAAACATATTTTGTCAGGGAAAAAAGAGTCACACGATTAACCTAAACACAAAGTACATGGTTCTATTCAAAAACCCCAGGGATAAATTACAAATTGCTACGCTCGCTCGGCAAATGTACCCCGGCAAAGCTCAATTCTTTCTAGAAGCTTTTGAGGATGCTACCAAAAAACCTTATGGCTACCTGGTGGTGGATTTAAATGCTTCCACGCCAGAAGCTTATAGACTAAGAACTGGTCTTTTCCCTCCAGACTGGCCGGTGGTTTATACTTTGAGAAGAACAACAGCCGGGTATAAAAAGAGATGACTTATCGGCAGGCCCCTTTTTAACAGCCGGGGCTGCTGACCGAAAACATGTCTAGCTGCGTGAAGAGAAACCTGGGCCTTTTAAAATTACTTAGCAAATCGTCCCCACAGCAAAGGAGGGCTATACTGTGTTCGGCCTCTGACGATCTAGTAGCGGCCATCTCAGAAATAGCGCTCAATACCTTAAAAGGAAACGTACCTTTAACACAGAATCAAGTGCGTGTGCTGAAAAAGAAACGCACACTTATAAAAACTTTCTGTAATAAAAGGGTTTCACTTAAAAGAAAAAAGCATCTGGTGAAGCAGTCTGGGGGGTTTATTGGACCTCTGTTAAGTTTTGCTATTCCCTCTGATAACAGGGCTTTTAACTAATCGATAATGGAGTATGCAGAAAAAATGTGCCTGGTGCCCAGCCACCAGTTGGAGCAATTTAGGACTCCCCCTCCGGCAGAGGAAAATATCAGAACAACCGCAACTCGCTTACTGGATGCTGAAATGAAGTCTGTTCTTCAAAGAACTGACTTGGCTGAATATGAAAAGGCTAAACTTTACAGCTCCGTGCTTCAAAGGTACCTAATGTACATGAAGCAGAGTGATGCGGATAAAGGGAAAATAAGTCTGTTTCTACCGGAACAGGAACAAAGTGTGACTGCCAACCCCCCAGAAACACCAAAGAACTCAGACTCTGTTGCTCAGGAGGTGTTGGATAACGTGAATAAGGGTTATAAGAAAAATGCAATAGTATTGCTAAATAAGCTGGGCCAGGATAAAAATCTCTCTTCATGGAACGATAAAGGGTATTTTGTGTACAAAGGCTCTGTGGTTAATGGTTCTAACATGCTCGACTTAGTCAGGGCCGTCATCCAGACTCGCTCTGTTCCTAGCAGACATGTACCTAAAGGATGGGATGCGTTTATGAATGCCATGGCGGAACTGAAGGTACCATCTTCCATCATGGGCAATGCACCCAATAGAGATCTTTTGGAACACCTCAAGGCCTCGACTGCTGACACTGGGGTGGATCGAGAAACCATGACCCCTTTTTTGCCATCTAAAAAATGAAAATTGGCTAAAAGAGCTGAATGGCTCAGTGTGTAATGGTTTTTCACATTCTAAAAATTTTTTTTTAAACTGGTAATGTTTTGCTTTAAATAAAACATTTCTATAATTAAAAAAAAATCTGTGTACTTTTTCTCAATTGGTCATTGTTTTTTTGTTTGTTTGTTTGTTTGGTGGTGTTTTAGAAAAAAAAAAACAACCAAACATCAATTGTCTTTAAACCCCTCACCTGGGGTGCTTTATTGGGTAACATGGCTATGAAAATCATTGCAAGATACACATGTCTGGGCTTGTTGAAACATGGTTCGAGCAAGGCTAGGCATGCCCAAGAATTTAAAATTATTTTTTACAAAATTCATCACCATCCGGTCATTTTGCACTAAGTCGTTAGAATACAATTTTAAAATCCGGTCAAAAGATAAACCCTTGCTACGATGATGTAAGAAACACGCAGTGATAGCCGCAGGCGACGGAGCAGGGGACTTGTAATTGTCTATTGTGAAACACCATGTCTGTGGCATTTTTGTTTAAAAATTTCATAATGCTTTTAGGAAACAACACGCTGTTTGGGGGGTGCCCATATGAGTCAAAAAACTCTCCACGGTTACACTCCGCCAGATACACGGTGAGCCAGTGTTCACCCGGTTGGTTGTGTGGAGGCGTGTTCACCACCAAGCCTAGGGGTCTCTGAGACAGCTTGCCTCCAGGGAGCCAATCGCAAGGGAACACATCTAAGAAATTCTTTTTCGTGTAAGGGTCCGTTGATAAGACACGTGAGAGCTGCACGGTGTCCATGTTCACATATAGTCAAACAGAACGTTTCTCCTCTGATTTATTTCTATGACATTGTCAAAAACCCCATACACAATCATATTGACGGTAACCGTTAAAGCCTTCCCAAAACGTATTTCTGCTCTCAGGTTCCCGGTTTTAATCAGGGAATAGTGATCAGTGCATTCCTGGTCAGGAGACAGGTCAAAGGCAAACAAGGTGTAACCCTGTGCAAACTCCTCACAGTCAATTAACAGAGAATGATCTTTCAGGTGTTTACCAGCTGTCTGTACCAAATTCATGTATTCTCTCACACAGCGTCCTGCCTCGAAGTCCGGTTGCAGAGGCTTGGTCGGTATCTGTTCACCATCCATATACAAGGCCACAAAATTAATATCGTAATGTTTAAAATGAAAGGGATTTTTAGCATAACTTCTGCTAAAGGCATCGTTATCCACAAACCCTAGGACAAGCATTTTGGGTAACTGTCCCAAGAACAGGTTCTCCTGGTTACTGACACTGCTGCCCCCGGGGATGCTAAACACTTTCATTCCCACACAGTCCACGGGGTATTTAGCATTAGCGGTAAGCAGGGCCTCTGCGTGCCCCAGACGGACTCTCGGGGCCACCCGTACTTTCTTCACAAAAAGGGATGCTGATACAATGCGCAGTTTAAAGCCTTCAGCTGCACTGCCCATTAAACAGAAAGCGTCTTTACTGCGTGTCAGTTTAATTTTCACATCCACTCCGTTTAACAAAAGTTTTTATTGAAAAAACAGGTCGCTGTGTAAATGGCCCAGCAGCTCTACCGTTCTGCTCTGGGCCGTCAGCTTTGCACGCCTCACAAACCCTAGATTCCCTCCATCCAACTCTGTTTCTTCATGTTGTCCATCAGTGTCTTTGTAAAACAGGCTGGCGGAAAATTGCGTGGCGAGGGTGTCGTCGTTGTAATTGAGCACCGATTCTATAAAGGCCCTGTAAGGGTAACAGTTGTTGCTTTGGCTTATGAGGCGGTCTCCCAGCGTGACATCCAACTGACTGAAAATAGAGGCCACGGGGTAATTCACCAGGCCCACTTCAGCGTCCACGGCGAGTTCAGTTCCATCTCCTTTTACAATCTTGCAACACAGGTACAGCAGCGTGTTCTTTAAATCCATATAATCGATGCCATTCCCTGCTATAAAAAAGTCAATGGGGACAGACTCCATAATGGCCGATAGAGGCGGCACCTCGATGTAGATGCTTTTCTCGATGCTGGTCTGCGTAGGGGCTATTTGAAACAAGTCTAGTTCGGATTTGGTGCACTGTTCAGACCCGCAGTGACAAAAGCCATGTTGATTAAAATATGTCTCTTTTACCAGGCAGAGCACGTCTCCTCTTTCGCCCAGGCTTCCTCTTGGACTTTCACTTATGGCCGGCCCTGCGTGTCAAAGCCCTTCTTTTAAAGGGTTTTGGGGGACCTGTGCGTCGCGGGTATGACGTATTTCTCTTTCTCCTTTTAATGTACATCAGCCCCGATCCTTCCTGTGAAGCTGTATTCCCCACCTTCTCCAGAACAGCATGGGAGACATGACCTACCACATCTTTAGCTATGTTTTGAGCGGCGGTTTTTACGTGGGGTTTAATAATCTCTAGCCCCCTCCTCAAAAGCAGTACGGCTTTTCGAAAGAGGCTACAAAATAGTCCACCCACACCCGCCCCGTACATCACGGGGGCCCCATGATATCCAGGAAGGGCATATCCAGCCTGGGCTTTGTAATAGTTCCTGTAAATGGTGGGGTCGCCATAATTTTTTGGGATCGCCATAATAGTGTTTTGCTTTTTAGAAACCTCGCTCTCTCTGCGGACACAGATGCAGCTTGACGATCACCTTGCCAAAGCGAAATGAGACATGTCTGTTCTGATCTGTCTTTATTTCAATGGTGATGGTGTTGATGTGGTGTTTACAGACAGGGAAGTAATGAGGTTTATCGTAGGTGATGGTAACAAACTCGTTGTTCCTTCCTCAGACAGGGACGCAGCGTAACAGGGGAACAGGAAAGTCCCCCACAAACTGGTGTTCTACGATATCTGTGTATAGATACAAGGAGTTAAAACCTCCTGTGATGTCTGCCGAGAAGGAGAATTTTTGGACGTTGCGCTTGGGGCCCAAACCAAGAATGTTAGCTAGCTCCTCGGCAGTAGAAAACACATACATAAAATCGGTAGATTTAAGTCTCACTTTTCTACCCACAGGGTCGTAGTTCATGACCACCTCAGGCGGTCCAGGATGACGAGCCACGTTGCTGTTCATATGCTCCAGTAATTCGGGTATGGTCGAGTAATAACCTCGTCGTAGGATGAAATTCCACGTTGTAGCTCCAAAGGTGATTTCGAAAGGGGTGTCTTCGTTGATAGTATTCCAGCTGTGTGGGTATTGTATTTTCACTAACCCCACCTCCCAGGCACCCGGGAGATCCAAGGGCTTAATTAGCCGTATTGTAAAGTTCGAGATGGTGTTTTGGGGAAAAACTGCAGAGCTGGCGTTGCTGGACAATGTAAAACCCACCGTCGCTCATTTTTTCTCTCTCTCTGTCTTTGCAGAAGGAATTTTTTTTTTCTTTTCTGTGTCTAAATGTCACAGAGTTGAGAAGCTTCCACCCAGCTGTTAAACTTATCGGGCCACCCCAACCATTTCACCAGTAGCTGCTTTTTTCTCCCTTTTCCTTTCTCTGCTAGAACTTTTTCAGTCCTGTAAATCCTGTCTCGTTTGGGGTTTACTTTTTGTAATTCTTCAGGGTAAAAAGATCCAGTAACTGCCTCACCCTCGTAATCTTTTAATTGGTATACAGGTCTCTGGCCCCTGGTTAAGGCTTCATCCACTATGAATATCTCATCGGTAAACGTCTGTTCATAACCTTTTTCAAAAGCGCCTTTGGTTTTAGATAGTCTCACGTGGTCACCTTTTCTAAAAGGGGCAACAACCGGTTTTATTTTAAAACCATCTCTGTAAACCGTTTTCCATACCTTCAGAGAATTTGAAGGGTTAACATCAACGGGTCTGGTATGTATAGTTCTGTGAAAGCTCTGGTTGTAACTCTTTATAAAGTCAGGTAAAACGTCAATGTAGTGAAAGGTGTTATGGGCTGTAAAATATCTCCACATCCTAGTTTTTAAAGTTCTGTTAAATCGCTCCACAACCCCTGTTTTGACTTCATTATTGGTAACAAAATGGTGAACTCCATGCCACTTTAACAATTCGCTTAAAGGTTTGTTTAAAAATTCTTTCCCCCGATCGGTTTGTAATTTTTGAGGCATGCGACCTTCACTGAAAATAGCTTTAAAGGCCTTGGATACCTCACCACTCGTCTTGTCTTTTAGGCCTAAGGCCCAGGCATATTTGGATAGAATGTCTATCACTATTAAGATGTACTTAAAACCGCTGTTGTGTTTGGAGAACTGGTGCATATCCACCAAATCTGCCTGCCACTGTGCATCCACATCTGAAACAATGGTCTTGTTTCTTTTAAAACGTATTCGAGCCAGTTTGTGTAAAGTGTAAGCATCCTGGTCTGAAAGCCATGCTGTTACCTGTATTCTGTTTAAAGTTTTACTATGCTTTCTGGCCACTTGAAAAAGAGGGTTGACCCCGCCGAAGCTCCCAACTTCCCCGGGGGCATAATATATTTTCTTTAACAGAGCCATCTGTGTAGACATGACTGTTACTGGTACTGTCTTTTACTACCACGAGAATGAAAGGGGACACATTCATATTGACACATTTAAATAAGTTTTATTAATCGCCTGGTTTAACACGACCTTTTACAGCCGCCTGTAAAAATGGATGCCATGATCCCTACCATAAGGGAGTCTCAGATGGTTCATTCTTCCATTTTGTTCTTTTCGGCTTGAGATCTGTGTCTCAGACATGAGCAAAAACAGCTGACGCATGATATATTTACTCCCACAGGGCTACCGATGTGTAAGTTCTTAAAGGCCTCTAAAAAATCATAGTCGAGCTGTTGAGAGATTTTCAGAAAAGAAACCGTGTAAGCACCCCCACTGCTTGTTTTTTAATTTACGCAACCCCCGGTTCCTAACCCATTACCCACCCCCCCTTGACCGCCGCTTCTTAATCATTCATATTACCTGAGCGCCGTCTTTTCCGTTCGCCTTGTCCGCCGTTGCCTCCCCTGAGCCGCGATCGCCTTCCACCTCTGAGGGGGTGGACAAAGAGAGGCCGTCACGCTCATTGGGGTGCCTCACGAGGGTTTTGGGGTCAGGTTCTGGCATATCCATCAATGGTTGGGTCAAAGGGTCCTCCTCGGAACTGTCGCTGATGTAGTGCTTTCTCCACACAAGTCCAAAGGTGCTCAGGGCTAAAATGAAGTCCGAAGTTCTCATGGAGGTGGTGAAGGAGTCCATGTTTCCTCTCAGCAGCCTTTCCGCGATTTCGAAAACACGTGTCCTTGGTAAGAGATGGCCACCTCCTCTGTCTGGCGCTGGGACTTAGGGGGTAATGGTGCTGCACTCTGATTGGCGGAGAGCCTTGGGAGGAGTTCTTAGTGGGGTCACATGACTCACTTCCGGAGGGGTCACCCCAACCCGGAAGTCACCCTGATTGGTCAAAATCTCCTCTCGGGGAGGTCCTGTCGGGACGAAACCCCTCCTGAGTGGTAGAGGGTGGTGGGAGGAGTTCTTAGAGGGGTCATATGACACACCTTGCTTCCGGTCAGGTGGCACCTTGACCCCGGAAGTAATACCCCCATGGGGCGGGACTTCCAATGACAGGTGGGAGTGACCAAGTGGTCAAGGGGCGGGGCTTAATGGGTCAAGGGGCGGGGTTAGGGTTTGATTGACGGTAGGGCCCTTATACTACTTATGGACCTTGCTGTGTCACACCGGAGCTGTCAATCATGAGGTATACTCTTAATTATCATTATTTTGAGTTGTTACCAGGAGTATTCGCAGCTGTTTCTTATTTGTCTCTTTGGCTCAATTCCTTATCTTGTCCTTGGGGTGTATGCCTTTGCTTTAGGGTCGTTAATCTGCCATTGGGTGATTGATAATAAAGTTGGTTCCTCTTGTCTCCTCCACTCCCTTCTTGACCATCTGGCTCAGTTGTCCTTTTTCAGTTAATTACCATACATTCTTCACTCACACCAAACAGTAAATAAGGCAGTTACAGCCATAAAACTTTTATTCTTTTAAGAACAAATGTTAACACAATCAGCAAAGAATAAACTTAGAACAATTTCTTCTTTCTAATTTAAGGCTACAATTTCTTTTTACTAATTCAAAGCTAGCAAAATGGAGTATAATGCAAAATAAGCAAAATGGAGGGCAATTTTACAAGACAATTTCTTTCCATTAGGCTTTTGGCCTACAAGGATGGGGACCATACACTATTCTGGAAAAACCTAATGCTAAAACTCACTTGCCAGAAGATGTTGAACACGGGAAGACTTATGTTTATCTGCAGAATGTGGGACAAACAACAGCTGTAATAAAGAGGAACCAGCATCTAGCTTCAGTTTCAGTAGTCTACAGCATGACTAGCATGCACAGCAACTTAAAATATTCTTCAGGACAAGAACTGAGGGATGTGGCACAGGCCGATGCTGCTGTGCCAGAAGTGGACTTGAGTCAGGTAGCTGTGCATGACCCAGCTCAACTGAAGATACTGGAAGAATTGCTGAGGCGAAATGCAGAGGTATTCTTTCAAAATGATCTCGACTTGGGCTGCACTTTCACAGTCAACCATGAGATACCCCTGATTGATACTATTCCTGTGAGGCTACCCTATCGGAGAATACCTCAAGCACAATACCAGGAAGTCCGCAAACACTTTCAGGGGATGGCAGAGGCGGGAGCAATCCAACCGAGTCAAAGCCCTTATGCTTCACCAATGGTGGTGGCAAGGAAGAAAGATGGTTCTATATGAGTGTGTATTGACTACAGACAGTTGAATGCTAAAATCGAGATGCATTTCCTCTGCCCCATATTAAAGAAGCCCTGGATGCCCTAGGAGGATCCAGATATTACTCCACAATAGATCTTACCTCAGGGTATTGGCAGGTAGAAACGGCAGAGGAGGATAAACCCAGAACCGCATTCATCACCCCTATGGAGCTGTTTGAATGTAATCAGACATCTTTCGGTCTACAGAATGCCCTGGCTACCTTCCAGAGGCTGATGATGCTTGTCTTGGGGATTTAAACTTCTCAGCAGTACTGATTTACATTGATGATGTCATAGTGTTCTCCCATACCTTTGAGGAGCATCTGCAGTGCCTGGAGATGGTTTTTGATAGACTCCGTCAACACAATCTCAAGCTGAAGCCCAGGAAGTGTCACTTGCTACGAGAAGAGGTAGGATACCTTGGGCACATAGTGTCTTGCATACTGATCAATGGCAAAAATTTGAATCATGCTTATTCTAAGGGGTGTGTGACCTCCTTGAGATAAATAAAACCTGCACTACACCTTACCACCCGCGGTCAGACACACTGTTGGTGTCAGGAATCAGGGGCTGCAGCAGAGTCGGTCTCTGGGCAACCTAACAAGCGCAGCTGGCCTGCGATAGGCTGCCTGATTAGCTACACCACCTGACTGGTTGGAAGAGACAGCGGACCAGCTCTTAAACCCAGTTGCAGCAACAGTTTGGTGGCTACTCATTGCCCATGGTCGTGATAGCTCCTGCTCCTGCCTTGTTCCAGCCCTGCTCCTGCCTTGCCAAGTAACCGGCTCTGTCCTTTGGCTCCAATTCTTGACTTTTGACTTTGGCTCTGGCACCTGGCCTCTGGGTCTGACCCTGGGCTCCTACTCTCCTAATCCTGGCTACCAACTCCTACTCTAAGCAGTAGTCATGACCAGCCACACCCAGGTCTCTGCCAGGTGGACCGTCTGAACTGTACACTCACAGCTATGTTGAAGATGCCAGTCAACAGAACTGGGACAGTTTTCTTCCCTAGGTCATGATGGCCTACAAGACTAATGTGCAGTTGTCCCCGGGGTACACACCATATAATGTGATGTTTGGGCATTTGACCACCCTCCTAGCAGAATTGCTGGATGGGGAGGGGTAGCCATGACAGATGAGTATACTAATCCCACAGAATACCTAGCACTTGACAGGCATCCTCAGCACTGCTGTCCAAGCAGTAAAGCCTCACCAGGGCCACCTAGAGACAGAAGAAGCCCTAAGATTTAAGGGAGACTGCCCAGATATACCAGGAGGGTGAACTGGTTTGGGTCCACAGAAGGAAAAGGAGTTTGAGTGCTAAGTTGCAGCAAAAGTACAGGGGCTCATACAGGGTGGTCAGCCAGACATCAGAAGTATTTTGTGCACAATCCACTTCCTCAATGGAAACAATTTTGTCCTCCATTACAACAGGCTAAAACCTACTTGGGTCCTTACCCAGAGGAAGATATGATCAACTTGCCACAGCAGGGCCGAGGCAATAATTGAGAAAGCCACAGTCAGCTGAGAGGTTGACTCCCAAAGCACCAGAGAGGACTAGGCCAGGGCGAAAACTAGCATGTGTCTCATTGAGTAGCGGCAAACCATCATATGGCATATCCAGGTGTGGCCTTATCAGAAGGAACCGAAATGGATGACAAAGAGAACCACCAACAGTGGGAGGTGAACCTATAACAGAGATGGTAGAACCAGTACCGGGGAGAGAATTCTGTAGTCTGGGCTGAGGCGAGCCAATGAGTGAGCAAAACACAAAGACCCAGCGATACAGGAGAACCTGAGGCACAGGAAGAGCACAGCCCTCTGCTGGCAACAAGACTGCCAAATGGACTAGCATTATGTGTGAGGATGCATCCTTCCACAGAGAGGAGGGTAACATGATGGATCTGCTAAGCAGGGAACTACAAGTCCCATTGGCCACCTCCCAACTGCACTTGACACTTCCCTTTCCCCTGGTCAGGTAGGGGGAGAGATCCTGAACCAGGAAGTGGCCAGGCTATGTTGGAAAGCAGCAGACATATGGCAAGCGAGGAGCTCTGGAGAGGTTGTATGCAGAGAGGAACCCCCAGGAACTGTGGACAGAGTCCTGTGTGAAACAAGCTGCCAGACATTGCAGCTGGGGGCAGGTCGATGGTAGGGTTGCCAGGTCGACCGGAACATCCGGTCAAAAAGGGACCCTGGCGGCTGGTGCTGACCGGGCCATTAAAAGTCTGGTTGGTGGCACAGCGGGGGCCTGGGGCTAAGACAGGTTCCCTGCCTGCACTAGCTCCACGCGGCTCCTGGAAGTGGCCACCATGTCCTTGCGGCCCCATGGCTCATGGGTGACCAGGGAGGCTCCACGTGCTGCCCCTGCCCCTAGTGCCGGCTCCATAGCTCCCATTGGCCAGGAACCGTGACCAATGGGCGCTGTGGAGGCGGTGGTGCTTGCAGACGTGAGGGCAGTGCGCAGAGCCTCCCTGGCCACCCATGCATGTAGGGGCCACAAGGTCCTGGTGGCTGCTTCCTGGGAGCCATGGTAAGCACTGCTGGGACCCGCACCCTCTCCCACACCCCAACCCCCTGCCCCAGTCCTGAGCCCCCTTCTGCACCCCAAACCCCTCATCCCTGGCTCCACCCCAGAGCCCACACCCCCAGCTGGAGCCTGCACCTCCAGCCAGAGGCCTCACCTGCCTCCCAACCTCCTGCCCCAGCCCAGTGAAAGTGAGTGAGAGTGGGGGAGAGTGCGCGACAGAGGGATGGGGTTGGAGCAAGCAGGGGTGGGGCCTCAGGTCAAGGGATGGGGCAGGGGTGTTCAGTTTTGTGTGATTAGAAAGTTGGCAACCCTAATCGATGGGGGAGCAGCAGCAGCTGGGCAAGGAGCCCAATGAAAGACACTAACGGAGCCTGGCTGGAAACCTGAAAGCTCCTATTTGCTTGAACAGAGACTGCGCTGGAGAGGGTGTGCCAAGCACTAGCCCTGAAGGACCCTGAATCTTGCCTGGACTGCCCCAGAGCCACACAGCAACCACTAGGCCTCACTGGAAACTGTAACTGTTTAAGCCTCTGTACCTAGTGTACCTGCACCCTTTGCTGCCAGCCCTGACCCCATTCCCTTTCCCTGAGCCGTGTGTCTGAGTGGCTATTGAGCCCCAATAGGGCTAACGCCTACAAGGCCTTGCTGCTGAAGGCCTAAAGTGCTTGCCTCCGAATCATAGTATGCCTGGCGCACTATTGGTACTTTGGGGCTTTGGTGTACTCCAGCTCTGAGGAGCCCACATAATTACAGGATTGTTTTCCCTATTTAAGAAATGGAAAGCTGAGACACAGAGAGATGAAGTGACTTGCTCAAGGTCACACCTGGGATGTCTGCAGCAGAGTTGGGAATTGGTCTCAGATTTCCTGAGACCCAGGCCACTGCCTTAACCACAGACCATCCTGCCTCTTGCAATATTTAGTGCAACACTAAGGGCTAAACTGAAGTTGGCTCTGCCCATCTGGGAGAATTGTGAGTGGAAGAGGAGAATGCACTGAGACCCTTCCCCACCCCTGGTACCACGTTAGTGCTGCTGCTGCTACTTGTGCACCCAGAGCCAAGGGGCTGCTGTTGGGAATGAGTCCAGTGCTTCACCACCCTCCTAGAGAAAAAGTTTTTCCTAATATCCAACCTAAACCTCCCCAACTGCAACTTGAGACCATTACTCCTTGTTCTGTCATCAGGTACCACTGAGAACAGTCTAGATCCATCCTCTTTGGAACCCCCTTTCAGGTACTTGAAAGCAGCTATCAAATCCCCCCTCAGTCTTCTCTTCTGCAGACTAAACAATCCCAGTTCCCTCAGCCTCTCCTCATAAGTCATGTGCTCCAGCCCCCTAATTATTTTTGTTGCCCTCTGCTGGACTCTTTCCAATTTTTCCACATCTTTCTTGTAGTGTGGGGCCCAAAACTGGACACAGTACTCCAGATGAGGCCTCACCAATGTCGAATAGAGGGGAACGTCCCTCGATTTGCTGGCAATGCCCCTACTTATACAGCCCAAAATGCCGTTAGCCTTCTTGGCAACAAGGGCACATTGTTGACTCATATCCAGCTTCTCATCCATTGTAACCCCTAGGTCCTTTTCTGCAGAACTGCTTCCTAGCCATTCGGTCCCTAGTCTGTAACAGTGCATGGGATTCTTCCGTCCTAAGTGCAGGACTCTGCACTGGTCCTTGTTGAACCTCATCAGGTTTCTTTTGGCCCAATCCTCTAATTTGTCTAGGTCCCTCTGTATCCTATCCTTACCCTCCAGCGTATCTACCATTCCTCCCACTTTAGTGTCATCTGCAAACTTGCTGAGAGTGCAGTCCACGCCATCCTCCAGATCATTAATGAAGATATTGAACAAAACCGGCCTCAGGACCAACCCCTGGGACACTCCACTTGAAACCAGCTGCCAGCTAGACATGGAGCCGTTGATCACTACTTGTTGAGCCCGACGATCTAGCCAGCTTTCTATCCACCTTATAGTCCATTCATCCAGCCCATACTTCTTTAACTTGGTGGCAAGAATACTGTGGGAGACCGTATCAAAAGCTTTGCTAAAGTCAAGGAATAACACATCTACTGCTTTCCCCTCATCCACAGAGTCAGTTATCTCCTCATAGAAGGCAATTAGGTTAGTCAGGCACGACTTGCCCTTGGTGAATCCATGCTGACTGTTCCTGATCACTTTCCTCTCTTCCAAGTGCTTCAGAATTGATTCCTTGAGGACCTGCTCCATGATTTTTCCAGGGACTGAGGTGAGGCTGACTGGCCTGCAGTTCCCCGGATCCTCCTCCTTCCCTTTTTTAAAGATGGGCACTACATTAGCCTTTTCTCAGTCATCCGGGACCTCCCCCGATCGCCATGAGTTTTCAAAGATAATGGCCAATGGCTCTGCAATCACATCTGCCAACTCCTTTAGCACCCTCGGATGCAGCGCATCCGGCCCCATGGACTTGTGCTCGTCCAGTTTTTCTAAATAGTCCTGAACCACTTCTTTCTCCACAGAGGGCTGGTCACCTTCTCCCCATACTGTGCTGCCCAGTCCAGCAGTCTGGGAGCTGACCTTATACGTGAAGACAGAGGCAAAAAAATCGAGTACATTAGCTTTTTCCACATCCTCTGTTACTAGGTTGCCTCCCTCATTCAGTAAGGGGCCCACACTTTCCTTGACTTTCTTCTTGTTGCTAACATACCTGACGAAACCCTTCTTGTTATTCTTAACATCTCTTGTTAGCTGCAACTCCAAGTGTGATTTGGCCTTCCTGATTTCATTCCTGCATGCCTGAGCAATAGTTTTATACTCCTCCCTGGTCTTTTGTCCAATCTTCCACTTCTTGGAAGCTTCTTTTTTGCATTTAAGGTCAGCAAAGATTTCACTGTTAAGCCAAGCTGCTCGCCTGCCATTTTTACTGTTCTTTCTGCACATCGGGATGGTTTTTTCCTGCAACCTCAATAAGGATTCTTTAAAATACAGCCAGCTCTCCTGGACTCCTTTCCCCCTCATGTTATTCTCCCAGGGGATCCTGCCCATCAGTTCCCTGACGGAGTCAAAGTCTGCTTTTCTGAAGTCCAGAGTCCGTATTCTGATGCTCTCCTTTCTTCCTTGTGTCAGGATCCTGAACTCGACCATCTCATGGTCACTGCCTCCCAGGTTCCCATCCACTTTTGCTTCCCCTACTAATTCTTCCCTGTTTGTGAGCAGCAGATCTAGAAGAGCTCTGCCCCTAGTTGGTTCCTCCAGCACTTGCACCAGGAAATTGTCCCCTACATTTCCAAAAACTTCCTGGATTGTGTGTGCACCGCAGTATTGCTTTCCCAGCAGATATCAGGGTGATTAAAGTCTCCCATGAGAACCAGGGCCTGCGATCTAGTAACTTCTGCTAGTTGCCGGAAGAAAGCCTCGTCCACCTCATCCCCCTGGTCTGGTGGTCTATAGCAGACTCCCACCACAACATCACCCTTGTTGCTCACATTTCTAAACTTAATCCAGAGATTCTCAGGTTTTTCTGCAGTTTCATACCGGAGCTCTGAGCAGTCATATTCCTCTCTTACATACAATGCAACTCCCCCACCTTTTCTGCCCTGCCTGTCCTTCCTGAACAGTTTATATCCATCCATGACAGTACTCCAGTCATGTGAGTTATCCCACCAAGTCTCTGTTATTCCAATGACATCATAGTTCCTTGACTGTGCCAGGACTTCCAGTTCTCCCTGCTTGTTTCCCAGGCTTCTTGCATTTGTGTATAGGCACTTAAGATAACTCGCTGATTGTCCTGCTTTCTCAATCTGAGACAGGAGTCCTCCTCTCTTGCACTCTCCTGCTCGTGCTTCCTCCCAGTATCCCATTTCCCCGCTTACCTCAGGGCTTTGGTCTCCTTCCCCCGGTGAACCTAGTTTAAAGCCCTCCTCACTAGGTTAGCCAGCCTGCTGGCGAAGATGCTCTTCCCTCTCTTCGTTAGGTGGAGCCCGTCTCTGCCTAGCACTCCTCCTTCTTGGAACACCATCCCATGGTCGAAGAATCCAAAGCCTTCTCTCCGACACCACCTGCGTAGCCATTCGTTGACTTCCACGATTCGACAGTCTCTACCCAAGCCTTTTCCTTCCACAGGGAGGATGGACGAGAATACAACTGAGGAAGTAATGATTCAAGATAATGTAAAGCAGAAAAATGTATCATCAGAAGCAGTTTGTATAGCATTTTTTGCACCAGGTGGCATCAGAGCATGTTGTTAGCAAGAAAGAAGCTGCATTTTGCTGGGATAGTCTCTGTGCATTGCACCTTATCCTAATTTTCAGTTAAAAATGCAGAGATTTACTAAAGTGGTTTCCAGGGCATGTTCTGTTTTGATCATGCAATCTTAACACTTGTTGGTTGGAATGTGCAAGGAAGAACACTTCCCACTTCCTTCCCAGGTATCTGGGGTAAACCATTTCCAGTTCCCCCAAAGCCTCCATCCTAGGTTTTTAGCAAGGTTTATGCAGAGGCAGAATACTCTGGGCATGTGCAGCCAGTAGTGTGTAGACCTGTAGCAAAGCTGTATGAATTCAGTAAGGGCCTGATCAAAAAGCAACTGGAGTCAATGAAAAGACAGGCCCTACATCTGCTACTTCCTTATGGTAATGCTGAGTCTTACGCATTGTCTACAACAGTTTGCCAGGATAGCTCTACCAGCAAACCTTCACAGTGTAGATGCAGGAGCAGACTACTTTTTCCAGTATAGTTTAGACCAGTCCCCTGAACTAAATAAGCTATATCAGCAAAAGCAAATTTCTGCCAGTATATCTGTCTACACTGGGCCTTTTGTACTGGTATAACTGAGTCCACGCTATGGCTTTTGCTGATATAAAGATGTTGTGGGGGAAAAAACCCACACCCGTAAGAGACATTACTATATTGGCAAAAGTTTCTAGGATCACCCAGGCCTTACACCATGAACTGAAGGGTGGGAGACATTACTGGTGTAATGGAGGTACCACATCTACCATTACTAATCAGATGACTGAACACAGAAAGCAAACATGAGCTGAGATGGCACTGCCATTATGGGAACCATGTAACAAAAGTAGCACAAAAGCGAATTATCTGGAGGCACAACTCATAGATACAGAGGGCAGATGTATTTTAATTAAGGGGTCCTTGAAAAGTAAACTTCTCACATTAGCCAATGTATATGCTCCCAATCAATGGCAAGCTTCTTTTTTTGATCAGTTTTTTTGGGACTTGGGAAGTTTTAGGGAAGGGGATATTATTCTAGGGGGGATTTTAATGAGATGCTTAATTCCACTTTGGATTGATCAAATGTAATAGAGGGCACTCAGGATGAGCAAGTGCAAATTTGTTGCACTTCTCAGAAAATGAGTATCTGGGGGACGTATGGGAGGAGATGAATCCAGATGTCAGGGGCTATTCATATTGTTCTGCTGCTCAGGAATCTTTATTCCAGCATTGATAGGATTTTTTGTTCCTAGGACCCTAGCTAATTAGGTCAAAAAGGGTGTTTCTGGAAGTTTATAACTTGGACTGATAACACCCACCCACACACACACACCAGTATACATTAGATTAAAAGATTAGACCTCAGTGGGAAAACGAAGGACCTAGCCGTTGAATAGAGCTTTGTTGTATAACCCTTTGAGAATTCAAGAGCTGGAAGACAATTTTCAGAAACATATTGGAGAAAATGATATGGAAGGGATCAATAAAAAAGAAGTTTTCTCTGGGATGCTGGAGAACCAGTAATGAGGGGGATCCTTATAAATAAGCATCGGACCTCATATGGATAAGAGCTCTTCACGAAGAGGGTTGGGTTAAAGAACTTCCTGTTTTTGGAGGTAGACACATCTATGGGATCTCAGAGAAACTTATAAATAGTTGTTTGAAAAGGGTAAAACTACCTCAGCTAACAGGAGGGTGGCAGCTCTTGATAGACAAATTGCTGCAGAGAAAGTTGAAGTTGTAATTAAGAATTTAAAATCCAATAAAGCTCCAAGTCCCGATAGGCTTTCTGCGGAGCATTACAGAGCTCTAAAGGAAATGGTGCTCCCCATTGTAACTGAGTTGTTTAATGGTATTGTGACGGGGTGTTCACACCTCACCAGTCCCAAAGAGGTTAAGATGGCCCAGAAGAGGCCAATTAACCTTCACAGGTGCACCTGAAGGCAAGCCCAGAGATTTATAAATACTAATTGCTGATGAACCCCAGCTGGGGGAGGAACATAAAGAGAGAAAGTTTGTAGCAGCAGAGGGCTGCAGGAGGAGGTCTGCAGTCACTGCCTAGAGGGAAGGGGAGTTGGCAGGGTCAAGGAAAAGATCCAGGGAAGAATAAACCCTGGGGTCCTGCCCTGACAAGAGGCCTAGAGGGGTGACATAGCCATGGGGAGCACAGGATGCTCTACTGGTAAACCCAGAGATAGGCCAGGAGATAGAGAGATGTGATAAGATTCATTAACGACTTAGATATTGGTATAGAAAGTACGATTATTAAGTT
>NW_020664661.1:919927-935916 GCF_002925995.2 Terrapene triunguis | reverse complement strand
GAGGTCCCTTCCAGTCCTAGAATCTATGAATCTATGAATCTATGAATAAGAAGGAGCCCAGGGAAACAGCAACAGGGTCTGAGACTGAGCAGACCCAGATTGCTAGTTACAGGGTCCCTGGGCTGGAACCAGATGTAGCAGGCGGGCCTGGATTCCCCTACCAGCCACTGGCAAAGTGGCACAGGACCTAGACTTGGAACAGAAGACTGCCTGAGACAGCATACAGACAGCTTGTCTGGCAAGACTTTGTTACCCTGAAGGAGAGGGTCCACACAGTGACCTGGCTGGAGGGTTGGGTCCTGAAGAGGGAGCATTGTGAATTACGGGAAAAGAGACCACTGCAGTGATGGAGGTACCATCGGCAGGAGGCGCTATGTGGGAAGGAAGCTGCAATGCCATACCTGGCCAGAAGGAGGCACTCTTGTGGTGAATGGAACCCTATTATGGGTACATTGCAGGGGAATGAGACCAGATTCATGGAGAAAGGTAAAAATTGTGGCAATTCCTAAAGAAGAAAAGCTGTGCATCATACAGACCTATTTCTTTAATTAATGTGGATACTAAAATTTATGCCAAGGTGCTAGCAAACAGATTGTCATCTCGCCCAAATGTATTCACCCTGACCATTCTGGGTTTGTTGCTGGCTGGCTTCTATCTGGTAATATGAGAAGAACTGTGAATTTGGATTATAATGTTAAGTCTAGCAATTCTTCTTGTGCACGGCTTTCTTTGGACACTTAGAAGGCCTTCATCCGGCTGGAGTGAGAGTACCTCAGACCAATTTTGGTATGGTTTGGCTTTGGAAATCAGTTTTATAGGGGCATATCAGACTTATATACTCATCTTCTAGCATCTGCATTGGTTAATGATCATCAATCCCCTCCTTTTAACTTGCCAAGGGATATGAGATGGGGTAGCCTCTTATCTCCCGTTTGCTTGACAATGGAGCCATTTGCAATAAATGTGAGGAAACAGTTCCTTGGTAAAAGGCATCAAAATGCCTTTTGGATTACAACACAAAACACCTTTGTATGCTGATGATGTCTTGTTATATTTGCAGGATCCAGAATCCTCATTAAAAATTATAGAACAATTGATTTTGGAATTTGGGCAGATAGGCTTCAAAATAAATTATGATAAATCTGAAATTTAGGAATTAATATTCCCTAAAGAAGAAAAACAAACTGTCAGCGACATACATTTACATGCGTAAAGGAATCTTCAAAATGGTTATGAATAAATATGGAGAAACATAAATATCTTTTTAAGGCAAGTTACCTGCCAATGTGGAATAAAATAATAGAAGACTTCGAGGAATGGAACAATATAAAATTTCTGGGCTAGATAGGGTAGTGTCGGTAAAGATGAATGTCCTCCCAAAGCTATTATTTTTGTTTCAGTGCATCCCTGTTAGTATCCCTGATGCCCTGATGTGAGACTAAAAACATGGCAGGATGTGCTATTAAAATTCATATGGAAAGATAAAAGATCAAGGGGTCAGTTCTAAAGTTCTCTATATAAACCTACAAGTGGGGTGGACTAGCTTTCCCTAATTTGGCTTATCATTATGATGATGCATCACAATTAAAAGATGCGATCAGTTGGGTTAACAATAGACCATTCAAACACTGGGAAAACCCAAAAAAGACTGCAGCCCAGATATAACTATTCATAGTAATTGTTGGATTAAAAGAAAATGTATGTCACCAAAAATAACTTTTAAAAAATCACCAGACCACCTTAACATCTTTGGATAGATTTTTTTTTTTAATTCTTGTCACTTAGGTGCTCTCCCTTAAATAATTATCAGGAATTTATCCTTAGGAAATATGAAAATGATTTTATTGTGGGTAAGAGCTGAGAGGACTCAATTTGGACAGCTGTTCCTGGGTCCTGATTTGCAATCCTACTCAGAGATATCTACCAATGTAAATATAGCAATCCCATATTTTCAATATTTACAAGTCAGATATTTTACTGTGAAATCTGGAAGCAAGACGGCTCTGCCTAGACCTTTAACCACACTTGAGAAGTTGACCCAGCAGCCATCTGGAACAAAAGGTTTAATTTCTGAGATATATACAGTTTCTGCTGCAAAATCCTACCTCAACGCCTCAAACCGGCGCAGCAGTAACCCTGGCTTGTCTGACAGTGATGATAGTGGAGTGTATTCTCCAGTAGGTCCTACCATGCTACTAAAGTGTCAGACTGCCAACCCAGGGAGGGGACAGCTGTCCTTCTTGAGGCTGGGTGCTAGCTAAGTTGAGGAGGTAAACATACCACTGACAGCATAGCCTGAAGAAATGGCTAAAACAACACGAATAAATGGGCCCCAGTTCCTTGTGCATTCCTCAGTCCGTTCTACGGCAGTGGTGGGGAGTTCGATTAATGAGAGGCAGTTAAGAATCTCAGGAGCCAGAAAAATGAAAGCCCTCTCAGTGTGTACCTTATTACCAGCTTTGCCTATTACTTTGGGGTACGCTCATTTATTAGGGTTACTCTTTGGTGGGGAGGGGTGGGTTCTGTAATTCTATCAATGTATTGCTTGTGTCACTTGTGTTCTTATACAGAGTTCTACTTCTCCCTTCTGCAAGTTCCCTCCCAATGGAGCTATCCTAAAGGACCTAGGTTCTTCCAGCCCCAGAATCAGCCGGACACACACACACAAACATTAACAGAGCGCATCTGAGAGGACTGGTTAATCAGCACTCTCAAGCTGACCCCTTATATATCCCTGGACTCAGTAGGCTGGGTCGAGCAGCACTTCCAAGCTGTCACCCTCATATGCCGTGGGCACCACACTGGAACACAGTATGCCTGAGTAGCCTGGGTTGAGCAGCACTTTCAATCTGACCCCCTTATATGCCCCTGGACTCAGCAGGCTGGGTCGAGGATCACTTCCAAGCTGCCATCCTCATATGCCCCCGGTTCCGCACCTCCCTATCCCCACTTTCACGTTACAATTGTTCTGGTAGTAACCCACTTGATGAGCAAACCCCACAGGATTTTTAGCTTAGGTACAAGGAGCATTGCTGCTGTGGAGGTTTTTCTCCAACACTGCAGAGCGAATGAGGAAGCCAAAAAACACCCACGATGGGGGAGGGGGAGAGGGAGAGAGAGAGAAGCAACCAGCTTAACCATGAAAGTTATTTATTGTCAGGTAATAACCATAGGGGAGCCAAACAAAGCAAAACAGTTATAATATTAAATCTAACTTAAATTTGATTATAAAAGTCAGGTTTAGAAAACTATAACTGATCACACAAGTCATGGTCAGAAGGCTATACCTAGAGAGAGAGAGAGAGAGATGGGTTGTCACCACAGTGTGAAGCTTGAATCGATCGGGAGTCCCAGGTCGTGGTGGTAGCTGAGGGTCCGGAGTGCTGGAGACAGGCAGAGTCCCCAGCACGATCAGTCAGGAGAAGATGAAGTCCCAATGGAACTGAGGCAGATTTTGGATCCAAGCATCAGAGCACTTACTTGAGTGTGGGTAGGGATTTTTGTAGGGAAAGAATAATGGTTCAAGGGTGAACAATTGATTTGTTTATGGGTAAACTAATGGCTCAAGGGAATATACCAAAGTTGTTTTGTTCAGACTAGACAATAGGAACTGATCATTACTGGCTATGGGCAGTGTTCCTTCGAGGGAGCTTACAATGCAATTAGGCAGCTTCAGTATTTTGGATACCAATAAAGGATTTATTACTAGAATTGGTCTGATAACTACTGAGCTGGGTGTGTGCAGGCATGGGTTCATTAACATCTGGAGCAGAGATCCCCCATGATGCAGTGCTTCCCTGCTTTTCTGGTCCCAGAGTTCCATGCAGTTCTTGCCTTGGAATCTCTGTTCTCCATTCTGTATGCTAATGGGGATGCCTCCCTGTCCCATCTTCGATGCACATGAGGCTAGGGGAGTTTCCTTAATCCTGTCACCCTTGTCTGGAGGGGTTTAGGTATGTCTTCCACTGCCTTTTCATTGCTTTTTGTAAGTCTTTCTTCTGATCAGTTTTGGTTCAAGCAGAGGTTGTGGGAGGGGAAGGTCTTTCGTGAGTCAGACAGGCTGGGTTCTGTGCCCTTGTTCCCCAAGAATACAGAGCTGACAGGTAACAACCTACAACTTCAGGACACTGATGTGGGATGACTTGATCCACCATCTAATGAAGGAGAAGGCAAGGACAGCCTGCGATGCCCTTGGTCTCTGAGAAACACAATGAAGAAAGAGATGGAAGAGAAGTGGAGAGACGGAAACACCATGTTGGGAAAAGGAGAAGGCCTGAGAACCATTGGAGGAATCGGTTTTATCATCAACAAGGAATGGTCTTCAAAAATCATCTCCTGCAAGTTCAAATAATCATGAATCAGTGTGCTACACCTCCATCTGAACAAGAACAGCACCCTCAATATTATCCAGATCTACGCTCCCACAAGCACAAATCAAGATAATGATGTGGAAGAATTCTATCAGGTGCTCAAGGAAATCCTCACTCAAAAATCCACATATACGATTGTGATGGGAGATTTCAATGCCAAGGTCGGAAGAGGGAAAGAAGGTGAAAAGTTCATTGGAAGGTATGGCATCGGCAAACAGAATCCACGAGGAAGCAACTGGCAACTCTGGCGGAGACGAAAGAAATGCTCATTGGTAACACCTGGTTTAAGAAGAAGGCCAAGAGGAGGTGGACATGGATCACGCGAATAACAAGAACAAGTTTGACCATATTCTGATTGATAAGCGGCGCATTGTACTAGACATCTCAGTAGTACCATGATTTAACACCAGTATTGACTATCGCTTGTTCAGAGTATGGCTCAACTTCAACAAAAAGATGGAGAAGAAAGTGCTACAGATGGCAAATCAGAGACAGTGGCTGAAAATATTCGATGAGGCAATCCTGAAAGCGAACATTTCCAAGGAAGAATGGAGTCTCATGGATAACTGCAATGAGAATTATAAAAACTTTGCTGATAAGTTGAGGCAATGTGTGAAATTAGCCAAGAAAGAAAAACTGAAAAGAGCGAAGGGAAGAATCTCAAAGGAAATGAGGAACTTGCTAGAGACATAGAGGAATATGAAGCGAAATAATGGTGACAAACTTGAGTACTCCCTGCTCTGCAAGTTGATAAGAAAAAGACTAAAGGAGGACTTCGAGAAATACCGAAATGAAAGGCTGTTAAAGAATGCTTAAGATTGCAGAAGTCTCAAAAAATGCAAAAGGGAATTGATGCTGTACACATCAACAATAATGGCACTGAAGAACAAAGACGGAAAAGCAGTAATTGACAAAACAGGGATGGAAGTGGTCTGCAAAGATTTCTACACCGAACTGTTCATCTCAAATAAATGTTCCAGTACCAACACTTCAACAGACCAAGTGCGTACTCCCAGTTCTTGTCAGCGAAGTTCGACATGCAGTTTACCAAATGAAGGAAGGAAAAGCAAGCCCCAGGAAAAGATGGACTGACACCCGAAATGATAGGAGCTGGAGGCCAAGACCTCTGGGAAACCCTTGCACAGAGGTTTAGCCATTACTTGGAAATGCAGAAGATACTATCTAGCTGGAAGGAGTCCAACACCATTTTTCTGCACAAGAAGGGCAATCGTAAAGATCTAAAGCTCTATCGTCCAATATGCCTGCTCTCACGTGTCTACAAGCTGTTCACCAAAATAATAACAAACCGACTCTCACAGAGTCTGGACAAGCAGCAGCCTAGAGAGCAGGCATGTTTTCAAAGGAATGTCAGCACAATGGACCATATTTTCACTATAAACCAGCTATTGGAACGCTCAAGGGAATACAAATGCCCTTTATGCGTTGCCTTCGTCGACTATGAAAAAGCGTTCGACAGCGTAGAGATCACTGCAGTGTTGAAAGCTCTTGCAGAGCAGGGCATTGACACAAACTACATCAAACTACTAAAGGAAGAAAATTCTAACTGCACTACAGATATAACTTTTTTTCAAGTATCGGGGGTAGCCATGTTAATCTATATCCACAAAAACAACAAGGAGTCCGGTGGCACCTTAAAGACTAACAGATTTATTTGGGCATAAGATTTCAAGGGTAAAAAACCAACTTCTTCAGATGCATGGAGTGCCCCTCTGCCATGAACATTGGCCAAACTGGACAGTCTCTACATAAAAAAATAAATGGACACAAATCGGACATCAGGAATGGTAACATACAAAAGTCAGTAGGAGAACACGTCAATCTTCCTGGACATTCTATAACAGATTTGAAAGTAGCCATACTTGAACAAAAAAACTTCAGAAACAGACTTCAAAGAGAAACTGCAGAACTAAAATTCATTTGCAAATTTAACACCATTAATTTGGGCTTGAATAGGGACTGGGAGTGGCTGGCTCACTACAAAAGCAACTTTCCCTCTCCTGGAATTGACACTTCCTCATCAATTATTGGATATGGACTATATCCACCCTGATTGAATTGGCCCTGTCAACACTGGTTCTCCACTTATGAGGTAACTCCTTTCTCTTCATGTGTCAGTATAATAATGCCTGCATCTGTAATTTTCACCTCGTGCATCTGAAGAAGTGGGTTTTATACCCACGAAAGCTTATGCCCAAATAAATCTGTTAGTCTTTAAGGTGCCACTGGATTCCTTATAACTTTTATTGACACTCTCCTTTGCATCCCAGTTAAAAAAGGTGTGAAACAAGGAGACACAGTTTCACCGAAACTCTTCACAGCCTGCCTCGAAATGGTAATGAGGCGGATGAATTGAAAGGGTGGAATCAACATCAATGGAGAGAAATTAAGCCACCTCAGATTCATGGACGATATCGTGTTGATCGCCGAAAATACTACCAAACTTCAGAAAATGCTGCGAGAACTCAACACAAAAAGTGGCCAAGTCAGACTGAAAATGAACCGCTCCAAAACTAAATTGATGTGGTCTGATGTCTTGCCAAAAGCCCAAATAACAGTCAAGGGAGAATAAATAGAAGAAGTTGAGCAATACGTCTGTTTGAGCCAAGAAATTAACATGTACCACAATCAGGAAGGTGAACTCTCACAAAGAAAGAAAGCTGGTTGGCTCCATCTAACAAAGAGAGGGAAGAGCATCTTCGCAAGCAGGCTGGCTAACCTAGTGAGGAGGGCTTTAAGCTAGGTTCACCAGGGGAAGGAGACCAAAGCCCTGAGGTAAGTGGGGAAGTGGGATACCGGGAGGAAGCACGAGCAGGAGAGCGCAAGAGGGGAGGACTCCTGCTTTATACTGAGAAAGCAGGATGATCAGCGAGTTATCTTAAGTGCCTATACACAAATCCAAGAAGCCTGGGCAACAAGCAGGGAGAATTGGAAGTCCTGGCACAGTCAAGGAATTATGATGTGATTGGAATAACAGAGACTCGGTGGGATAACTCACATGACTGGAGTACTGTCTTGGATGGATATAAACTGTTCAGGAAGGACAGGCAGGGCAGAAAAGGTGGGGGAATTGCATTGTATTGCAGTATGACTGCTCAGAGCTCCTATATGAAACTGCAGAAAAACCTGAGAGTCTCTGGATTAAGATTAGAAGTGTGAGCAACAAGGGTGATGTCGTGATGGGAGTCTGTTATAGACCACCAGACCAGGGGGATGAGGTGGACGAGGCTTTCTTCTGGCAACTAACAGAAGTTACTAGATCACAGGCCCTGGTTCTCATGGGAGACTTCAATCACCCTGATATCTGCTGGGAGAGCAATACAGCGGTGCACAGACAATCCAGGAAGTTTTTGGAAAGTGTAGGGGACAATTTCCTGGTGAAAGTGCTGGAGGAACCAACTAGGGGCAGAGCTCTTCTTGACCTGCTGCTCACAAACAGGGAAGAATTAGTAGGGGAAGCAAAAGTGGATGGGAACTTGGGAGGCAGTGACCATGAGATGGTCGAGTTCAGGATCCTGACACAAGGAAGAAAGGACAGCAGCAGAATACGGACTCTGGACTTCAGAAAAGCAGACTTTGACTCCCTCAGGGAACTGATGGGCAGGATCCCCTGGGAGAATAAAATGAGGGGGAAAGGAGTCCAGGAGAGCTGGCTGTATTTTAAAGAATCCTTATTGCGGTTGCAGGAACAAACCATCCCGATGTGTAGAAAGAATAGTAAATATGACAGGCGACCAGCTTGGCTTAACAGTGAAATCCTTGCTGATCTTAAACGCAAAAAAGAAGCTTAGAAGAAGTGAAAGATTGGACAAATGACCAAGGAGGAGTATAAAAATATTGCTCAGGCATGCAGCAGTGAAATCAGAAAGGCCAAATCACACTTGGAATTGCAGCTAGCAAGAGATCTTAAGAGTAACAAGAAGGGTTTCTTCAGGTATGTTAGCAACAAGAAGAAAGTCAAGGAAAGTGTGGCCCCCTTACTGAATGAGGGAGGCAACCTAGTGACAGAGGATGTGGAAAAAGCTAATGTACTCAATACTTTTTTTGCCTCTGTCTTCACGAACAAGGTCAGCTCCCAGATTGCTGCATTGGGCAGCACAGCTTGGGGAGGAGGTGACCAGCACTCTGTGGAGAGAGAAGTGGTTCAGGACTATTTAGAAAAGCTGGATGAGCACAAGTCCATGGGGCTGGATACTCTGCATCCGAGGGTGCTAAAGGAGCTGGCGGATGTGATTGCAGAGCCATTGGCCATTATCTTTGAAAACTCATGGCAATCGGGGGAGGTCCCGGGTGACTGGAAAAAGGCTAATGTAGTGCCCATCTTTAAAAAAGGGAAGAAGGAGGATCCGGGGAACTACAGGCCGGTCAGCCTCACCTCAGTCCCTGGAAAAATCATGGAGCAGGTCCTCAAGGAATCAATTCTGAAGCACTTAGAGGAGAGGAACGTGATCAGGAACAGTCAGCATGGGTTCACCAAGGGCAAGTCATGCCTGACTAACCTAATTGCCTTCTATGACAAGATAACCGGCTCTGTGGATGAGGGGAAAGCAGTGGACGTGTTATTCCTTGACTTTAGCAAAGCTTTTGGTACGGTCTCCCACAGTATTCTTGCTGGCAAGTTAAATAAGTATGGGCTGGATGAATGGATAGAAAGCTGGTGGATAAGGTGGATAGAAAGCTGGCTAGATCGTCGGGCTCAATGGGTGGTGATCAATGGCTCCATGTCTAGTTGGCAGCCGGTATCAAGCGGGGTTGGTCCTGGGGCTGATTTTCTTCAATATCTTCATTAATGATCTGGAGGATGGCATGGACTGCACCCTCAGCAAGTTTGCAGATGACACTAAACTGGGAGGCGTGGTAGATACGCTGGAGGGTAGGGATAGGATACAGAGGGAGCTAGACAAATTAGAGGATTGGGCCAAAAGAAATCTGATGAGGTTCAACAAGGACAAGTGTAGAGTCCTGCACTTAGGACGGAAGAATCCCATGCACAGCTACAGACTAGGGACCAAATGGCTAGGCAGCAGTTCTGCAGAAAAGGACCTAGGGGTCACAGTGGACAAGAAACTGGATATGAGTCAACAGTGTGCCCTTGTTGCCAAGAAGACTAATGGCATTTTGGGCTGTATAAGTAGGGGCATTGCCAGCAATTCGAGGGACGTGATCATTCCCCTCTATTCTGCATTGGTGAGGCCTCATCTTGAGTACTGTGTCCAGTTTTGGGCCCCACACTACAAGAAGGATGTGGAAAAATTGGAAAGATCCAGCGGAGGGCAACAAAAATGTTTAGGGGGCTGGAGCACATGACTTTTGAGGAGAGGCTGAGGGAACTGGGATTGTTTAGACTGCAGAAGAGAAGAATGAGGGGGGGTTCGATAGCTGCTTTCAACTACCTGATAGGAGGTTCCAAAGAAGATGGATCTAGACTGTTCTCAGTGGTAGCAGATGACAGAACAAGGAATATTGATCTCAAGTTGCAGTGGGGAAGGTTTAGGTTGGATATTAGGAAAAACTTTTTCATTAGGAGGGTGGTGAAGCACTGGAATGGGTTACCTAGGGAGGTGTGGAATCTCCTTCCCTAGAGGTTTTTAAGGTCAGGCTTGACAAAGCCCTGGTTGGGATGATTTAGTTGAGGATTGGTCCTGCTTTGAGCAGAGGGTTGGACTAGATGACCTCCTGAGGTCCCTTCCAACCCTGATAGTCTATGATTCTATGATTCTAAGCCAAAAGCCACTACTGGCTTGTGTATGCTATTGTTGCTGCCCTAGTAATTTTGTTTTTGCTATATTGCTCTTTGTGTAAAAGGCCAATGGTGACACTAGCCTCAGTGTCAGGGGAAGGGTAAGAACCTAAGTGGTGACCCCTTACAATGGGGTGTTAATTCGGGGTCAAGGAAAAAACTGTCCAATAAAATGTCCCCCCCCATGGGGTCCGCTGGGTCAGCACCAGCATTGTATATTGCTAACACCTTTATATGCATTGGAAAGTATCTTGGGAAGGGTTAAAGATGTAAGTGTGATCTAAAAAATTCCTTTGCAGGTTACAAAAAGCCAAAAAAAAAAAAAAAAGGAACGGGTTAACTCGACAGCCCAGCTAGGCCCAAAAATAAGGAACAAAACTTCAGCCCAAGGCCAGCACACACAAGCAAGCTCTCTGCTGCCAAACAGCCAGAAGCCTGTATCTCAACCCCAGCCAGCCATAAAAAAAAACAAAAAAAACCCTAAGCCTGACAGAACTGAAGGGGTTGCAAAACTAGTAAAATTGCAAAGGTCAATAAATTAAAAAACAACAGTCTCGCAACCCTGAAACCAGTGTGTTTTGGGGAAACTAAGGGAGCCGTGAATGGTCGGTTTGGACCGGTACCAAGAGCACGGGGGACAAGGGTCCCTGAACAAAAATGCTCCCAAAAGAACCCCAGTCTTAAAACCCTCCCGAGAGCTAAAGCAAGTCGGAGATTTACAGCGGACCCTAGACGACCTGTGCACAGGGCCGAACTCTTGTCTACCCTTTCCTCCCTCTTCTTCTTATGTTATACCCAGGCTTGGCCAGCCTTGGGTTGTGCATGTGTAAGTGTAAAATTGGGTTAGGGCTTGAGCACGAACGCTTTCTTCCTCCCTCTAAGTGACGTGGGGCATGCCCAGCACTCACTGCTGTTATTTAATTAATAAAGCTTTACACTTAGTCACTTGGTGTGCTCCTTCATTTCCTCCCTAAAGATCCCGTGGCCTCAGACTGATCACCTGAAGCCCCAGGCAGATTGGTAACATAAATCTGTCACAAAATACTCTCTCTAGTTATTTATTATTAATTTAACATGGCCTGAGAATTTTTCCTGTCTCTCTCATTATACAAAATTAACAAAATCTTCTCAGATCCTTCCCTTTTTTTCAGATTCTAGAATATTGATACACAATCCTTCTCTAATTACCTAATGTTGCCAAGAAGTTCACTCACATTTTACCACGTTACCTATTATCAACTTGGTACTTAATCCCTCGGATTTTCCCACTTTTCTTTCCTCTCTTCAAAACTGCACAAAATTCAGGGTGTAAAGAGAACAGTTGTCCTCAGTCCTTATCCCAGATGGGGGCTAGCTGGACAGGTGGGAAAGAGACAGACCCATTCAGCATCCCCAATCATCTGTTTAAAAGGATTCTGCTCTCCTCCCTCCTGGACCATGATTCTGGTATCCTGGAGGCCAGGATCAAGACAGAGTCACTGAAGGTGGCAGCTTGCTGCCCGTTGCTGGTGGCTCGAGGGGGAAGTAGCAGAGAGCTCCCCCTCCACTTTACCCATCCTTCCACATACCTGCCCTCCAGGACTGTGGCAGTGCCACCCAGCCTGCTAAGTTGCAAATGTACGTGCTTCACCTTTCCCCAGTTTGCACTGGGCTGAAAGTTCCCCGACCTGCCCAACGTGCCCTTTTTTACCCTCCCCCCAAATATGGTAATTTTGTTTCCCCACCTGGTATAGTTCTCTTTGGGTTTTGTGTATTCTTCCTCCCAGACCCCCTTTGCTGCTCCCCTCTGCCCAGCAGACCCTCATCCCACCTGGGGCCAGTCCCTCTCTCCCCAGTTCTTCCTTTTATTTCCCCCCACCCCACAGCACTTTGCAATCCACTGCTCCCTGCCAGCCTTGTTCGCCCATGTGTGCTCGAATGCCAGCCCTATTCCCTCCCTTATGTTGATTGCGCCCTCACTTCCCTCTCTTTCGTATTTAGCCCACACGCTCCCAGCTGATCCCCTTCTGTTGTTCTTCCCTCTTCCACTATCAGACTGATTGCGTTATTCTGCATTTGCTCCCTCCTCCCAACCTAGTGGGGAGAAGCAGTTAGCCTCTCTCCTCCCCTTTTGTCTCAGGTGGGTAAACCCCATCTCTCCTTAATGGTGGACCCGGCCATGGGGATGGCTTCATTCATAGGGGAGACTGAGGGAAGGATCCACTCATCACTATTGCTGATGCCCCACCACTGTAGTCACCATCAACATTGTCTGTACAGTGACACTGGTGACAGGCACAAGTAGGCACTACTGCCTTCAGCAGTACCTCTGTGGCTGGCAGAAACAGCCAAGGGAAGGGAAAGGGCCCCGCCCAAAAGTGCCCATCCGCAGCCCTATCCCAGCTATCAGCCATGCCCCTTCCATCCCTTCCACCAACTGTGAAGTGCTGCTGCTCCAGTTGCCAAGGTGTGTGACCATGGTTCCATCTATCATATTACCACCACCTGCCATGGCCACTCTCCACACCACCCCTGCCTCCTCTTCATCCACCCAGAGTGGCAGGGCTCCTTCCCTGCCCTGACCAGGAGGCACAGCACCTCCTGCCTCTTGGGGGGCTGCTTTGACACACATAGAAGAGTATGAGGTCGCATCCAAGGTGCATGGGAAGGATTGTCTTCTTCCTGATATCAGGGGCCACCACCTGGGAGAATGGCACTTTGGTGGGGGCCCTTAGAGGACGTGGGTGTACAGGTGTCCTCATCTGCATCCCTCCCAGTGCTGCTATTTTGCATCCCCTTTGTGCCTGGGGAAATGAGTTGTCCCCCAGCCCTCTCCCACTGGCCTCCGGGGACCTCACATTCCATCTTATGCTTTCTTTGGACCCTCAAGTCACCATCTAGTTGCCACCAGTGGTGCATGATAGGGCAAATCTGGAGAGCTCCTTTGTGGTGCTCACCAGCACGCTCTGCCAGATGCACTGCTTGTCAGAGGAGGATTAGTGCTGCTTTGGCTGGGCTTCGGGGCACATCTGGACGGACTGCTCCTTAGCCTGGCAAGGAGGGGTGCCATGCACCCTGAAACCCAGGAAGACATCATCTCCACCTACCCTGTGACCCTTCACCCTCCTTTCCCCACTCTGCATCCTCTACCAATTCATGATCCCACTCAGATGCTGGGAATGACCCCAGTTGTTCACACATAGCCCGGTGAGGTAGTAGCTGCCAGCAGGAGTGAGGTATGCAGCCATGCCAAACCTACAGGCAAGAGGAGGAGAGCTGAGCTGACACGAGCCTGAAAGGGGCTGGTTGTTTTCCCACCTGACCCAACACTTGTAGTCAGGTTTGGGTCAGGTTGCAGGGCTCTATATCAGTCCTCCTGCCCCATCCCTGCTGCCAATCCCTGCCCCTGCCTCCAAACCTTGGTCCTCCCCCACACACACCATCTGCCTCTCCTCCCCCATCCTCCTATTACTCACAGACAAAGCCTCATTGAGGCTACATCCAGGTGCCCAATTTCAGACTCTCCATCACTGGTGGGGGTGTGGGTGCAGGGCGATGACAGACCCAGGCACTGGGTGCCCAGTGACTGTGAGTGTTGCAAACTGCAGGCTGGGGCTCAGGGACTGAGATACAGGATTCTGTGCACTTGCTCTCTGGAAAGAGACTGGATCAAATTAATGCCCCATCCTGGATCTGCTATAGGGGTTGGGGAGGCTGCAGTGGAGGGTCAGTTTATGTCCATCTCCCCAGTAATGATGAAACCCCTGAGCCAGTGAACCCCTGAAGGAGAACATGCTTCCAAACTCCAGTTCACTCCAGCTGATCTGCTAACTAAATGAGTTAATAAGGAGCTTCTTTCCTGTGCTGGGCAGGAGGCTGTGCTGGGAGTGTCTGACCCAGCCAAAGCAGTTAGTTGGTGAAGATGTTTTCCCTTTTAAACCCAGCTGCCTCAGGGCTCACCCCAGAGCACAGACACACCACGTTACATGGTACTTATTCACTGTGAGGCAGTGTTGTGTGATCTGTGTTCCCGCTAAGATGCGCAGTTGTGTGGCCACCCAGGAGTGAATCAAGGACCGTGCACTTCATCAGCAGAGTTGTGCACATCTGGCAGCATGTGTTCAGGTGCCCCCCACACACACTGCTTTGCAGCCATGTTGCTCCTGCCCTCTGCCTTGGAGCCCCTGGGCAGCTGCTCCTGAGACCTCCTGCTGGCTATGCAGAGCAGGGGGGAGGGGGGTGCTGATATCAGGGTGTACCCTTTCCCCACCCCTGTACCCCATCTCCGCAGAGTGGGGGGAAAGGGGGACAGGGCTTAGGACCAGGAGAGCTGCTGCAATCTGAGGTCTGAATGACCCTTCCGGCAGTGAGTGAGTGCCTTAAAGAGACAGCGCACGGTCTCTCAGAGACTTCCCCAGCAGCCAGCACACTCACACTCTGTCTTACACACACACACACACTCTCTCTCTCTCTCTCACACACACACACACTCTCTCTCTCTCACACACACACACACTCTTTCACACTCACCTCCCAAAACATACTTGTATTGTTGTTGTTACTTCTTGGTACTTCCTGCAATGCACACATATTTGCTGTAATTTTATTCTTTCAAAGTGTGTTATTTTAGTTTTTAGACTGGTCTATGCATGCCAATTTTTATTTCTCTCTTATGCTTAAATTGAATTCTTTTGACTAGTGAGTTCTAAAATGCCTAACCTGTCCTGGCTGGAGTAATTATCCCTATGGTAACTTTTTAAAAATATATATTGTATCTAGGTTTTTTTGTTTCTACTGATGGTGCACATCTGCACATTACCTCGATATTGATGCACATAACAAAATTCATTCCGCACGTGGATGGAAAAAATTAGAGGGAACATTATGTGTGATCACTGTGCAGGGATCCTCATTAAACTACAGCCTCAAAGCCAGGGCCGGCTTTAAGCCAATTCGGCCGATTCCCCGGAATGGGCCCCCACGCCTAAGAGGGCCCCGCAACGTCCGGGGCTGCTGGCGGAGCGGGGGGAAAAAAAAAGCCGCGTCCTGCTTCTCTCCCCTCCCTCCAGCGCTTGCGCCGCGATACAGCTGATCAGGGCAAGCCTGGGAGGGAGGGGTGAGGAGGAGGAATGCGGCATGCTTGGGGAAGAGGCGGGGCCAGGGCGGGGATTTGAGGGGGGATCCAATGGGGCAGTGAGAGGGCAGGGCTGGGGGCGGGGCCAGGGCAGGGATTTGGGGAGGGATCCAATGGGGCAGGGAGGGGCGGAGTCAGGGCAGGGCCAGGGCGGAGTTGGGGCGGGGGGGGGGGCGCGAGACAATTCGCATCCCAGCGTGGGGCCCCGCACCTGCTAAAGCCGGCCCTGCTCAAAGCACACAGTACGCTCCACTATGGGATTACTGGAGACCCTCCTGCTAGACCAACCCGTATGACACAGACCATAGAACTTCCCCAACATAAATCTTGGAGCAGATCTTTTAGAAAAGTATATCTATAAACCAAACTTGTAATCTTATCAAAGAGAGATCGAGAGAGAGATCAGATTAGTTTGACAGGATCTATTTTCCATAAACCTTTCTTGTTTAGCATTAATTATAGTATACTATTTCATTCTTTATTAACTGAGTCTCATATCAGATGCTCCATTATCTTGCCTGGGATTGATGTCTTACTTACAGGCCAGTAATGACCCTAAGTACAGTACAGGCCAGTGTGACCCTAAGATCATTCCTATGCCAGAAGGCAAGGGGCTCCCTGGTATATAGCAGTGAGTTTCAGATGGTCTGACCAGTCCAGTGTACCCCAGCTCACTGTTGTTCTAATTGGTATCTTAAAGATGTCACATAATATATCACTGGAAAACTGATAACTCACTGCTCATTAA